>NW_010139815.1:0-3333 GCF_000699245.1 Pterocles gutturalis | reverse complement strand
AAATAATATTAAATAATTAAATAAATTTATTTCGTAATTTAAATAAATATAAAAACTGTAATAATCAATTGCAATAGTCTATGTCCATGCCAGTCTGGACTATTTAGGGCTGGGTAAAGCATCTCACCTTTTACACATCAGCTGACTGCACTGTCACAGAGGAAGAACAAGGGAGGCAAGCCAGGTTGCCTGCTTGGCTTGCAGTCTCAATTTTTCTTCCTGAAGAACATGGTATACTAGCTTTAACAGCATTTTCCATTTATATCTTTAAGAGATGGGTTAATCTCTCCCAGTTGCTCTAGAAGAGTTAACTGCAACAAATGCAGTATGCAAATTAGTTCTTTAGGTGCATTCAAATCCAGACGAGTCCCCAGAACACCCTAACAAAAATAGTATGATGCAATTAGAGTTTTAAAAGCCAAGGTTCTGCAGTACCAGTGCTTTTCAGATTCTAGTTGAACAGAAAATTAAGAACATGCCTGCAATATGAAAAGGAATCTATCTGTAACAATAGCAAATTATTAGTAGCAAATTGCTCTTGGGGAAAGTCATAAAACAAATTAGATCAGATACCAAGCATTCTGAAAAAAGGCAAGACAACTTGTGGGAGCATTCATATGGGTAATTAACTAAGTTTATAGTACATTTATTACAACCATTATGCAATTGTCACAAACAAGCACATTAGTATCTTTGACATATCACAGCCTCCCACAGCCTTGATAATAATTGTTATACAAATCAATTAAAGCTTGGATAACTGCCAAACAGTTTTTTTTTTTCTTTCTTTCTTTCTCTAGAGAGAGTAACAGACCAAAAGCTCACCAGAGCAAAGCTCTGACAGAAAGTCAGAGCCACGGCCACGGACAGTGCTCCCTGAAGGCATCCACTCAGAGCAGAAGAGCCAAGGTCATCCACATACATATGCACAGAATATACATAAAATCAAGTTCAGTTTTAAGCAAACTTACTAAAGCCTTGTTTATAGAGAAATAGCCCTAGAGCCTTTCACAGGACAGACCACACCATGCTGACATGTACCCTTCCAGGCAGAAAAGGTTGCTGTGCTCTGAATTAGCTCCAACGGTTTCTCTGGAAATGCACAAAGAAAGAACAGCCCTTCCCTTCTGAAACCTCTTATCTGCAGGGGCTCTGACTTTCAGTTCTCCTCCAGCTATATTTTACCAACACTGAAAAGGAAAAGACTGTGTCCTTACTCATGGCTTCCTTCTCAATTGATGTATCTGCTGCCACTGCCAAGGTATGAAAACATCTGCAGAAAGTAACCGTTGGAATAAACACAACAAGCTCAATGTCTGAAAAAAAACTTACACCTCATCTGTAGATATTTTGATGAACAAGGCTGTTCGCAATGATGCAGTAATTGCAATTGACTTCTTGAGCCTGTATATCAGATTTTTGTTTTCAGGAGACCTTTATTTTGCTTATAGTTGTCAGGAGGAAGAGAGAAAGCTTCCTGGAAAATGATTCAAGCTCACCAGATCTAATGAATTAAAAATACTGTTTTCAATATGAAACAGAAGGAACTGCATGAGCCTCAGGTTATGTAAGAACACGCTGTTCACCTCCAAATGCAACTGCCTGTGTGAGGTTGGTGTTTTGGGTTGTTTGTTTTTTTTAAGGTAGGATTTGTATCTCTATATAAAAACCCAAAACAGGCCATATTCAGATTACTAAAACAGTATTAAAAGATGAGATGAGAATATGGGTTGAACTTCTTGTGATAAAGCAACACCATAGAAAACTCTGCATTACAGAGATTTCCATCTGAACAACCTGCAGGTTCTGAGGTGGAACAAGGACAAGTAACATGCAAAACATTTTTTCATAGTGGATAGGCACAAAGAATAAGTTACAGCAGGAAATGGCTGAGTATGTAAGTCTAAGAGGCAGATTGCTTTACTCTCCTTCCCTCCCCCAAGACAGTCATTCCAACTCAGTTTCCACTGAACAAGTCATCTCAGAGTGGAGAGAAAGTTACTTCAATAGAAGTTAGAAAAATACTCACCCAGGTTGTCTCTAACACAATCAAATCTTAATATGGGTCCAAAGCTAACGGCTATCTCCCCCCTTTAGAAAACAGCAAACCCCAGAACTCTTCAGATGAAACCCCACAAGGTACAAACATTATTTAGAGGATCTGACACATCCACTGAACTGCTCAGAAGATATATGTCAGAAATACAACATCACCTGGCTTTACAACATGTGCTAATCAACTCAAAATTACCATACAGAGACACTGCTGCTTTGGGTCTTTCCTAAAAAGCAATTTAGGAAGAGCTAGTAGCAGCCAAGCGAGGTAGCCCTGCTCTGCTCCCCTCTCCTCCTCCCTGCTTCCCAAAGAGCCCCTCTTGGCAAACACCTAAACCCTTCAGAAGACACAAAATGACAGAACAAAACTCATTTTTTTACAGAGCTGACAGTTTCACACCACAAACAGGAGCCATACACACGGCTGTGCTCAGACAGGGGTGCAAAGCCAGGGCAGACAGCGGGGCCATCCCTTTCCCCAGCAGCGAGCTGTTAACTGGCTTCTCTGATCCCATTGCACCAGCTATGGATAGAGGGTTAAAAAAACAACCCCTAGCTAGTTTTCAGACTATTGACAGCTTCACACACAGAAATATTGTTTGTTCCCCTGCCAGCACCAATTCGGTTAGCTCCTTTCTATTAACATTACCACAAAATAGACTTATTCTACCTTTATCTATCAAACCAGGGCTAACCTTTACCCTTTCCCCCTCCAGTTATATCAGGCGGTATAACAAAATGTCATTTCTTCCTACAAACCTGACCTCAGCCATACCCTTGAGACAAGGCGGGTACAACAGCCTGATGTTATGAAGCAGCATCTACTGTCAAGGTCGTTCAAGCAAATCACTTCAGAGATAAACTGTGAACATCTCAAAGAGAAAGCACCATGAAAGCATGTACTGTAAAGAATACTTGGTGTACAAGTTTTCAAGAAAAAAAAGCTAAAAAACTTCACAAGGAAGATGAAGAGGTTGGGGAGGGGGCTCCGGAGCCGTCCTTTCTCGGCATTTTCGGGCTTTAAGCCCGAAACTCGGGGGAAGCCGCCAAATGACAAACGGGGACGGTGGAAAAAACTTTTCTCACTCTTTTACTTTTTTTTCAAAAAAAAAAAAAAAAAAAAAAAAGTCGATATTCGGAAGAAGCACCACTAAAACGATGCTTTAGCCATAACCAACCCGAAAAGGCACATTTCCGCGGCCAGACCGCTGAAACAACTCTACAAACGCCGCAGGAAAGAGATCTTTAAGAGACTCCTCCCCGGGGAAGGGCCGGCGG
>NW_010139814.1:15585-19649 GCF_000699245.1 Pterocles gutturalis | reverse complement strand
AGCTCAGCAGCATCAGCTCTTTCCTTGCTTGGGAATGGGGATGGGACATCCCCAAGGAGCAGCTTAATCCTGGCGTATATCCCTGAACACTGTTTTTTTCTGGGATTTTGGGTTCAATCCCCACCGGTGAGGGTTTCACCTGTCTTCAGGAAATATATTTCTGGCTCCGACACATTTCTAACATATCTCCAAGGATAAGATACCCATCCCTCTCCCCTTGGCATCCTCACTCATCCCTCTCCCCTTGGCATCCCCACCCGCCCCAAGGGATGCAGGCGGTGGGTGCTGCCGTGGTTTTTTTTGGGATGCTCAGCTCCATTTTTCCCCAACTATTCACGCAGGACGTCAGCTCAGGCTGTAAGGCCAGCCAAGACTTAAGGATTAAATATATTTATTAAAAAAAAAACACAAAACCAAACAAATATAGAGATGTCTCATCTTCTGGGTGGCTGTTGATTCACTTCCACAATCTGGGATGAAAGCAGCACCATCGCTTGAAAGACAACCAGTACCCTCATGCCCCCCAGACCAATTAATAACCTTCCCAGTCAGACACATTAAACATCATTTTGCAGCTCAGCCCGGGGGCTGGGAGACATGATTGAAGGCACAGGGGCTGGAAAATGCACTGTGCCACGGGGGAGAAAGAATCACTGATGGGGTACGGGTGGGGGTTAAGAAATTTAATTTGTCCCTATTTTAAGCAGGCTGGAAGAAGGTTTAACAGGGTTTGGGGTACATGATGGCTCTGAGATGGTTCAAAGTTTCCAAAAAGACATCACTCCCCCAAAGCTTGACTTGTTTGGGGTCTGCATCCTCCTTTTCTCCTCTTCAGCTGAGATCGTGACCATTTGTTCTCCTTAGAAACTACCTGGTCAGCCTCATTTGTTGTTTTTTATTTTTTTTCCTTTTCTGAGTGCGGCTTATCCATTTCAATTGTCCTTCATTAGCCACTAATTATATAATTGCCTTCCCTTTACCTCCAGCCCCGCCGTGCCGCACGTTCCCCATCGCCAGCCTCATTAGCAGCGAGATGCCATCCTTCTCTAACGAACTTTCCAGCTCCAACCACCCTGCCTGGCCCCTTCCAGCAAATCCCAGTTTAGGCAGGGACGGATTTAGGGTGGAAAAGGGGTTCACCAGCTCAGCGATGGAGGGGTTAATGTTTCCCCCCAAGGAAATCTCCCCCGAAGGCTGCGATTCCTGCTCCCCCAGCCACACACGCTCAAGTCTGGGTTGCAATCCTGTTTGCGTTTGGTTAATAAAACCCGCCGGGCTCCGTCCTGCTTAGCGTCAGCCAGAGCCCTTTTCCACGCTCCTGACAGCTTCCAGGGCTGGGCCATACCTGGGTGTCCAGAGAACTCCTGCAGCGAGCCCCAGGCTCATTTTTTCCCCCAAATTTCCTTAATTTTTCCTGTCTCAAATTGTAAAGATGCTTCTCCGGAGAAATGCGATGCTCCAGAGCATCCTCCTTCATCACCAGCACAAACTGGACCCAAAAGCATCTTCTCCCACCTCTCACCCCTCTGGAAAACACAACCCTGCAGCCCAGCACCGAAAAGCATGAGAATTTTGGGGCCAGTCGCTCCTTTATGGCGATTTTAAGGAAAAGAGCAGATCAGAATCTCGCTGAGCCAGAAGGATCGATTCCAAGTGCAACATCTGAGCGGGGCTTTTCGCACTGAACCCTCTTTGTGTGGTGGCCGCGACCCGACGCTGCGCTGGAGGTTTTTCATTCCAGCATTCGTCAAGTGTCGGGTTTAATTATGGGGACAGGGGTGGGTTTCAATTTCCATGTCCTGGATATTTTGTGCATACATTTTTTGGCTTTTTTTTTTTTTTTTTCCCAAAAGCAGGGCCACTTTGCAGTAGCATCCTCCTAGCTACATCCTCATGGATGCACGGTGTGCTGAGCCCTCACGGATTTTAGGGGGATGGAGGATGCTTGGGGGTCCCAGGATGATGTGGGATTTGGTCCTTAGGGAAAAAACCCACCATCCAACCAGAAGCTTGACTCCAGCGGTGGTCTTGGGTTTGAGAAGCACTTCAGGATGAAAGGAGCGATAGAAGTGTCAAGTATTAAGCTAAATAGCTCTGGAAAACTCCTGGATGTTTTAGGAGCGTTGCCAGATGGCGAGGCTGAATAAAGCCAAACTCTTCCCGGCGTTATTTATTTTTCAAAGGTTTCACGTTGTTTAAACAGTAAGGGCAGAGCAGATAACAGGGCTGGGAGCTCAAGGCACCGATTCCCATCCTCTGCACGTTGGGAAACACTCCACATGGAGTCGCCCAAAGCCGGTACCCCCAACATCAGGGCAAGAGGAGAAAATTGGGGGGGGGATGGATAAGCACAGCAGGTCTTGGGCTGCCCCGTGAGCTTCAGCACCATGGTCCTGAGATGTTCCTACGCTCTGCGGGTGGCCCAAGAGCCTCCAACCTGCTCCTGCCACCTTGGGCTACCTCTACATTCTTTGGGCCACCTTGGGCCACCTTGGGCCACCTCGGGCCACCTTGTGTCCCAACAGTGGGGTACAGAGACATAGCTTGGGGGACCCAGATGACATGGAAGGAGGCGAGTCGGGCTGAGGTCGTGCTTGCTAAGCTCCCTCCTGTCATTTACTGATCGTAATCAGGCGGCAATAAAACCTGTGATTGCACATCTCATAAGCGAGATCACAGGGAGAAGAGGAAATGAGCTAAGTTAATCAAATTAGATGAAAGACAAGGAAAAAAGGAGTTTGAAAATCCCAGCTGGGGAACAATTTTATTAGCGCTTTGCACTTCTGTAGAACATTTTTTGATGGGGAGCGCTGGAGCACTCATTCATCCAGGCAATGCCGCTCAACAGCCGCACTGTCGGAGACAAGTGGACAAAGAAGAACATCATTTTCCCAAAATCCTGTTGTTTTGGGCTGTGCCAGAGAAAAATCAAGATATATTTCTCCTTGCAATGTTCTCCCTTTCCTTAAAATTCAAATAAACCTGCCCATCTCTTCCTTGTAGATCAAAAAGGAGTTTTTTTTTTCTCGCCCATCAGAGTCCTCATCCTGCTTTTGCTCTTTGGTTGTCCTGCTGCGTTCAGCGTGACGGTGGGGAGTCAGACCTCTCCTGTCCCCTGTTCTGGGTTACAGAAACACAAACGAAACGAGCAGGACACATCTTCCCATCTTGAGCTCACATTTGGTCCCTTCTTCCTGCCTTTCTCTGAATTTCCTTAACAGAAGGAATGAATATTTCATTGCATTCCTCCTGACATTGACTTCTCTTGCAAGTCACCACAAAAGCCTGGCAAAAAAAAGAGAAGATGAATGCAAAGGGTTGTGGATGCATCATATTAATCCCATAAATTTCAGACCACCCAACAATACAGAAAACAGCCTCGAAGGCGATTTTACCTTACCCACTCATATCTGTTTTGGGGTCCCGCTGCCTCATCCAGCCTCATTTGTGGGCAGTGGGTGCCACGGAGCTTGGGCAGAGGTGAGATCTCACGTAGCTTTCCCAAAGCTTTGCAGATGCAATGCCCAGGACATATTTAGCAGCTTCTGGAGGAGACATCTCAATGAAACCTCTCCTC
This sequence comes from Pterocles gutturalis, assembly GCF_000699245.1. Taxonomy (NCBI): domain Eukaryota; kingdom Metazoa; phylum Chordata; class Aves; order Pterocliformes; family Pteroclidae; genus Pterocles; species Pterocles gutturalis. The sequence goes on along the minus strand of NW_010139814.1, from coordinate 16,072 downwards.
TCAGGTTGCCCAGAGAAGCTGTGGATGCCCCATCCCTGGAGGGGTTCAAGGCCAGGCTGGATGAGGCTTTGGGCAACCTGGGCTGGTGGGAGGTGTCCCTGCCCATGGCCCGGGGGCTTGGAACTCAATGATCTTGAAGGTCGCTTCCAACCCAAACCATTCTGTGATTCTGTGATTCCACGATTCTTCTGGCATTGGGCAGTTGGGCGCTCATCCTCTGGAGGACCAGATGAGAGCCAAGCAAGGTGGTGATGGGATGAAGCCAGGATGCATTGGTCCCATCCCAAAGCAAACAAAAGACCAATATCTTGGAATACCTGTGCCAGTGTGTCAACCAGGTTATTTTTCCTCGACAAACAATGCAAAGCAACCAGCCTTGACCACCTTCCAGCCCCACGCAAGAACTCCTACTCTTTATCCCACCACAAACCCACCCCAAACCAGTCTTTTAGCCCCTCTTGACCTGCCGTAGCCCCATTTCCCTCTG
>NW_010139814.1:0-15564 GCF_000699245.1 Pterocles gutturalis | reverse complement strand
GTTTGACTTGCAAATATTGTTTCGGTTCCTCATTGAGAACTGAGCATTTTGAGCAATACTGCGTTGCACCAGCATTTCTCCACCATCTGCTGCCACCTCCGTTCCCTCCTGCATCATTCTGGCATCCAAAGAGGTTCCTCCTGCCCAATTTTGGGATGCAACAGAGATATTTGGGTTGCAAGATAAGTCATGGACACGTTCACTTCAGTGACTTGCTATGACCTTGGTCTCTAAATATCCATGTCAGACACCCCCACCACCCAGTGGTACTTCCATCTTGATGTATTACCCATTTATGGCCTTTTTTAGGGGCAGAAATCCACACCCACCTTCAGTACCGAGTAACCTGGTAGAGAGGGGGTTTTTAACTTTTTTTTTTTTTATTATAAAAACCCAAAACTTTGTCAGAAAGTGTTAGTTTTGACACGACTGAAAGTGTTTGCAGGAAAGGGCTTTCAAACGAGCTTCCTGTTTCAAAAAGAGAAAAAAAAGCACTTTTAGAATGTCCTGAAATTGTCAAAAACATCCTGTTTTGACATTCAAAGAAAATTTGTCTTCTGTTTGGCGGTGAGTTTGTTAAAAAATATTAATTTTCAGAAAGAGCGGGGGAAAAAAAAAAAAACAACCCTCACTACCCCACCCCAAATCAAAGTACACTTCAAAGATCTGGTTGAGCCCAAGTCAAAGCTTGAGTTTTTTGATTTATGGGTGTTGAAATGGAACCTGCTCGCTTTAGGAAGCGACAAGGTGTTTGGTGTCTCAATATACGGAGGAAAAAACAAATAATCCCATCGCAGTTGGGTCATGTGCCTGGTTGACTAATCTGACACTGCTGGGATCTGGGTTTAGGAAGGAAAAATCCAGTAATAACATAAATAGCAATGGAATAGTCCTTTATCCTTGGAAATACACACAATCCTGCATTTTAGGAAATAGAAGAAAGTTGGGAAAAGCAGATTTTTGGAGGTTGAATGTGGGTTTGCTGTACCAAATGTTGCTTTTACTCTTAGAAGCTGCTTGTCACCCTAAAAGCATCTCTGGGATGTTCAAGACGGAGAATGCCTTCGGATTGGGGTGAATCTGCCAAGTTTTTACACCCACCTTAAATCTGGGTGCTCAGGACACCCATTTCAGAGCCTGGATGTTGGAGATGTGGTCCCAAGGTTTGGACCCAAGCACAGGAGGGAAAGCATCAGCAAGGAGCCGAGCACAGTTCAGCTCAGGTCGAAGTGAACAGAATTGGGGTTTTGTGTCAAGTTAATTTATTTTCTGAAGTTAGAAAATGGTTCTTTTGGCTTTCAGGAGGAGTTTTTTGGTAAAGGAGTAAACCTGGCTGTGCTGGCTGCATTTTTAAGACCGAAATATCCTTGAAAAGTAAAAAAAAAAAAATAAACCAACACCCAAGCATCCTTTTGTGAAGATGGCAAGATGGATTGTCTCAACCTTTTTTTGCCAAATTTTGTCAAAATTGTTATGTTCAGTCTGAGCTGGTGAATCGTTTTCTTCCTGCACTCCACCAGCCTCAAATCTGCTGATATTTTAGCAAATGTGAACACCTTGCAAACACAGCAAACCCCACAGCAATCGTCCCTGCTGGGTTTTAAATGCCTTTATGGCACTTTGAGATTTTTGGTGGCAAAATGGGATGTGAAGAGTTAATGAATTTAATGATTTATAAGCCCGGACATATTAAATTCATTAAGAATCGGTGGACAAAATGCAAATCTAGGAGGAGGGAAGGAGAACGCGTCGCTAACTGGATTTTCAGATGATGAATATTTGAGTTCACATGTGATGAAAAAGCAAAGCTATGAAAGGTGTCTGCAGTCACCAAACAAAATCTATGAAGCCGACTCGTTCTGGAGAGCATTGAACAAAGCTCAGGAGAAAAAAAAAGGGATAAAATAAATGCTTTTGATTTTTCTGATGCGTTTTGAGCGTAGGCCAAGGGCTCAGATGGTTTTCTTAAGAATTACGCCGGGTTGTTTGCAGGGAAATAGCTCTTTACACTCGAAGGATCTCTGGAGCTGGTGAAATGCATCCCAGCTGGAGGCTGTTGAATTCAGATGTCACTTCGGGCTGAGCAAAACCTTCCTCCTTCGGGTTGAGTCTGTAGGGTGCTTCGTATTAAGAACAGCCCTAAAAAGTGTGGGTTAGGTGCTGCAAAAAGCCAAAAGTCCTTTCGTGTCTTAGAGATGCTGCTATAAATTGTCAGGGCTCCGAGCATCTAGGGGACCAGGAGGATGCTGCAAAGAGATGCTGCAAAAAAAATGCTGCAAAAAGATGCTGCAGCAGAACTGCAAAGCCGCTGTAGGAAAATGGGTCAAAACCAGCTGATTTTGGGTACCCTGGGGATACGAGCATAGGCATCTGTGCCCTTTAGGGGTGTCAGCTGTGATGCAGTGGGATCAGCAATATTTCACCCCTCCAAGTCTCATCTCTTCCACATTTTCCTTTTGAAGCTTTGTTCTTCCCTCTGATTTCTTCTTGGTTTTTTGTTTTTTTTTTTTCCCCCCCTTCTCTGAAGCCAAACCCTTTTGCCAACATGTTTCCTGCTTACAAATGAGAGCAGAAAGGTTTGGGGAGAGAAGCCATCATCTGGACGTTTCTGGGCCTCTGATAAAGGGATTGGGGGGTGCTGGCAGCTCCGTCAAACCGCGGCTGATGGGTTTGTGATGTGGGCTGCGTAATGTCCCATCTGGGAGGGAGCCGAGGCCAAACTCACCCACTCACATATTTTTCCAGAGATGTGTTCCTGCACATATGTTCGGAGGACAGGAGAAACCTGTTATAAAAGAGATAACCTCGCCGCATCCCCACGCCGTCCTCCCGAGCTCTGCTCCGCTTGCACGATCCTTATGCTGCTCTCAGCCCTGCGGCCAAGGAGACGGACAAGTCTTGCCAAAAAAAAAGAGAGAAAGGAAAGTCTGGCCAGCATTAACACCGTGTCAAAGCCTCGAAGCTGCTCGAGATCGGGCGCGTAGGGTGAGCGATGGGGTGAGATGAGGGCTGGGGGTCCCTGCAGCAGGTTGTTCAGGTGGCGGCGATGCCATCCAGCAGCTGTTTGCATGGACCAAGGGCTGGATCCTGCCCTCTTAGATGGAATTTTCAGGTTTCATACACATATCCTTGAGAAAATGAAATAAGGGAAAGAAATAAGGCGGTAAGGGCTTGTAGCAATGCACCACCAGTGTTTTGCACGGGGGAGATGGTGCAGCTCAGATTATTGTGCTGAAGAGCTGCGATGGGAGCGATGGATATTTTCCCATGGACACACGGGTTTCCATACTCTTCTGCAAACCTTTAGTGACCCAAATGGTCTCCTCTGTCAGAAATTTTATAAACTTTATGAGTTTAGGAGCTTTAGGAGTTAGAGGTTCAGAGCTAAATCTTTCAGTAAACCAAATATTTTCTTTCTGGGAAAGCTGAGCATCCAGCGAGCCAGGAAAGATGCAGTGAATGGTGCTTCCATCCCAGGCTCTGGGTAATTGGGGTGGTGGCACCTTGCCTTGGTCCTACCCAGGAGGTGTCACCCAGCGTGTCCTCGATGCTGTACATGGGAATGGCTTGGAAATGGTCCTCGGTGAGGGGGATGCAAGTGGATAGTCCAGCTGGAGCAGGGAAACAAGGACTTGGCAAGTGATTTTATCACCTCGACTCATCTCAGGGGCCAGCTGCCAGACTGCTCAAAGGTCAGGGAATTCGAGATGGATGTTCGAGGAGTATCGTTTGCATGTCTCACTCTGTTATTATGGAAAAATGTTCTCGTTCATCCATTTCATTTTACACTGGGGTGTAGCCTGGCTAGCCTGGAGTTGGCAGTGACCTCTTCTGGAAGCGCCAAGACTCTTCTGCACACTTAAAATAAAATAAATCACTCGAGCCAGTCACATCGCAACTTCTTCTCTCTCCCACCTCGGCACCAGAGCCAAAAAGCCATTGTGGTGGGATGCTCCACCTGCGAGCCACTGGCCGTGTGTCTTTTTTGTGCTCCAAGGCTAGTTTTCCTGATTTTTTTTTTTTTTATCATGATAGCTTCAAGGATACAATAATAGAGGACAGGAGACAATGTGCTGGGGCATTGAGTCCCATCCTTGATATCGGGGGCAAACCCACTACATAATAAATGTATCCCGCTCCGCATTGGGCTTTTCCATACAGCCAGTACCTAAAGCTCATGATTTTCCCTGTCAGGACCAGATACTCACCCATTTTTCCACGATAGCACTCTTGAGCTGCTGTGGGAATACCCCTCGTAAGCTCCCCGACCCCACCCCTGCATTAGCCCGGTTCATCAGGGGCTCAGCACAACCCCGTCCACTTTTGCATGAAAATCCAAAAAGCTCCCAAAGAACTCCTTGGCTTGCTTTGCAAATCCATCAATCCTTACTTTTTGGAGCAGCGTTCCAAATATCCAGCCTCAGATATTTCTGGCTTGCTGGAAGAGGAGCAAGAGCATCCATTAATGAAATGGTTTTGATGTTTTTCAACGGCATCAATGAGAGTCAGCAGAACATTGGCACATCTTGTGCTGCAGGGAGCAGGGACGTTCTGCCGAGGAAGGCAGCGTCCTTGGATGTGCAGATGTTCCAGGGCTCTCTGCTGTGCTAATAGTGCATGAAAGCAGCTTATTAGCATGCAGCGGGGAACAGCAAATCTGGGATTTGTTCACTTAGCCACCTTTTAATTCCCAAATATCTGGTTTGTGAGTTTGCATTAAGCATTCTTCACATGCATCTCGAAGATGTGCAGAAACGTGCTCATGCAGGCTTTGATGTCGGCAATATTTCACATCATCTGGTTTCCGATCAGCTTGTCTTCCGAGCTCAGGATTTCATTTCAGGATATTTCTGCCCCATGCCTACATTTCTTCTGACTTTGTGCAACATCTGGGGAGTCGAACACCCGCTCGGGAGGGCAGCACGCTATTAATTGGACATTAAGTGGTGGGCCATGTCTGAGACCGTTGCACGTTGGATTAATTACCGAGTGGCTAATAACAACCTTCTGCCCCTGGTATTTATAGAATAATAAAATCTGTCCATGACACTGGCCTCACATCTGGTGAAACTGGCAAACACATTTCCATTTACCTCCCTTTCCCCAGTGTGCTAATAGCTTTCAGATTGCCAGGGGGACAACTGGAGATCTCAGACTCCTATGGACACATTGCGAATGGCTCCGGAGAGAAGGACGAGCTGAGAGTTACACTTCAAACAGGACCGAACCCCTCTGTTCCTCCCTTTGCCCAACATGGCATCGTGGCTGCGGGATAAAAAGCTGGGATTTGGGGGTGTTTCACTGAATGAGCTGTTTACAAACACTGCAGACATCATTTTGGTGACTTTTCCCTCTGTTGTTGCACAAAATAAAAGCATCCCCGTAACCATCGGTATTGATAGCACCCATGCGAGGGATGCTGAGCGCTGGCTCTGCGGGTGCTGGGAATGGGTGGCCTGGGTCTCTATGAGGCAGATATCACCCTTTTCAGCTGTAAGGAAAGGCCAGGAGGAGAAATGCTTTTGGGAAGGGCTAAAAGAGGATGCTGAGCTATTTAGGAGAGAGCTTCTTGCTTTAGAAAAAGCTGCCGAGGACTTTTCAGCTTCTCTGCTGTGCCGGTGTCTGCAGGGGCAGGAGAAGCTGGGAGGGAGCACAGCCCCATTACTAGCCTAGGATTAGACTTTAGGTTTAGGATTGAGACCCAAATTGGCCAATGGGCTGTTCCATAACATGAACGTCATGCCCGGTATATCGGCGAGGTTCTGACCGGAGGTGCTCTCTCTTGCTCCTGGATGTGTCCTCAGAGTCACCTCGGTCTCTTGGATTCTCAGGCTCTTATCTCCATTCTGGGATTGTGGATTTGGGACTCTCCCTTCTCAGGGATCATTAGCCGGGAACGGGCTGAGCCTTGGTCATCGGGTGGTGAGCAGGGTCACTGTGTATCACGCACTTGTATATTTGTATATATGACATTTATTATCAATAATGATCAATATCAATTTCCCCTGGCAGAAAATGAAAGTCCATGAGGCAGTGCATGGTTTGCTGCAGTTTTCTGTTATAGCTGCATTCCTCCCAAATCACCTGCAAGCAATGGAGCTGGAGGGTGCTGGTGCAGTTACAGGATAGTTGCCCGTACCTCTGCAAGGATTTAGTTGGCCAAAGGGATGCTGTTCTCTAAATTTTTTTGAGAAAACTTACCGTGTGCTTTGGTTTTATACTTGTAGGGGCAGCAGGGAAGAGGTTAAGGATGGGGATTTCATAAACACACAGCAAAACTCCTCATTTCCCAGGAGATTTCTCATAATGTCCCATCTGTCCAAGCTGCACATAGCTGGGAGGATGCGTTCTGCCATCTTTCCCCCTCAAACAACCGCTGTTCTCCGAGATAGAGCCCCGGTTTGTCTCCGTTACAGCCCCGCACGAGCCTCACTTGCCCGGAGGAAGTTATATCACCCTCCAGGAATTGCTGGGCGAATGCGAGGCGCTGAAGGTATGAGCAGCTCGTAATCGTCTTTGGCGGTGGGCCATGGTCCCCCCCTCCCAAGCTATCAAAGACTCTCTGTCTTATCGCCGGTCGGAAGGGCATGATGTCATTCAGACACCAAAGCAGGAGCCACGGGAAAATGGAGCGTTTCTCTAATCCCTTCGTCTCTCAAAATCCGTTTTGATGGCAAAAGGTTTCCCATGGCCCTTCATAGGGGCTTGTTATTGGAGAAAGGGCTCGAAATAGCCTCTGTGTTGCTGGTTGATAGCACGAAGGTCACCAAGATGGGGTGAGCTCCCCATGCCAGGTTTGGGGAGATAAGTGGCTCCCAAGGGGAACGTTCAGCCCTGGGTTTCCCTGGGACAGCGTGTGCTGCGGTCGGTCTTGGGTTTTGGTTGAAGTCTGGAGTGATCACCTGGAAGAAATGGCGAAAAATTTTAAATTGCAGAGGAAAGTGGGCAAATGAAGTAAAGAAGGCTTCTGAAAATGCAACACATCCATCCAATGGTGCCAGAGGGCTGAATGATGACTTTCCTCCCTTGTGCCTTGACCTGATAAGAACTTTATTTTGGCTTGCAGGAAGCTCATGAGCTTGAAGCCCACCGAGGAAGCCCGTGGTACATTGTAGAAGGTGGACAACTTCTTCTTGACCACTGGAATGGTGGCTTTTGGAGGACTGTGAAATGTCTTCTGGACACCTCCAATCGTCTCACATGTTCATGCCCCATACCCTGGGCAGGATGGGGTTCCCATGGGACATCAGGGAGCACTTTACACCAATGTTGGTCCTTTGAGGCTTCCTGTCAAAAATCCCCTTTCATCTCATCCCGTCCCTGATGCCTTTCTCCCCCACACACAGACTTGTCACCACTTCTTCTCCCAGCTCTGGAGACATCTGCTTTGCCTGTGTCCTCTAGAAATGCCGAGAGAGAGGAGGGCGAGCTCATCGGGAGAAATGTCATAGTTCTCGCTGCCTTGAAACAATAACTTCTGAAAACATCTGAAACAGACATAATTCTCCTTTTCAAGAGCCCTATCTGAGCAGCTCCCCAAATGCTTGGCTCTGGCTTCAAAGTTGTCGTTTAGCTATAAATAAATAGCATTTCATTAAAAAAAAAAAAAGGAGAGAAATTAGCCAAAAAAACCTTTTATACAAGCAGAAGCTTAAGCAATGCCAGATAATGGGGCAATATGGATTTTTATTTTTATCCACATGGGTCCATGTGCTCTTTATCTCCCACTGTAATTTATCCTTATAAATTAGGCTCATGATATTAAAATAACATTATAGCCTTTACCTACCACAGAGAAAGGCAGCACAGTTTCATCAAGTGCTTTGAGATCCTTAGATGAAAGGGACAATGACCTTGACCAACGAGCCCATTGCTAAGAGTTAAATGCACACAAGCAATTTGCTGAGTAGGGAGAACGTATTTAAAAATGAACCTTAAATGATCCTTAATTGGCAGATCTGTACCCATTAGGCTGATGCTGGGTAAGGAGAGTCTACAGCTACTGCTAACGTCTGTCCTGAAGATGAGTTTTAGTCTTCCTTCCAGGACAGTAAGGCTTAGGTGTGGTCTAAGCTGCCTGCCTTCCCCAAACGATCATACAAACTCCCTTGTCGGGAATTTTCCTCCCCACCCGTCCAAGGCAACCCTCTCACCCAAGTGGTCAGGTCATCCAGAAGGATCTTCAGGGCTTTTAAGCAAACATTTTCTGCCGCTTTCTCCAAGCCTAAATTTCCTCTTACTGTAACATTCCCCAGGATTTTTGATGCAAAGGAGTGCCTGTTTCCCACTATTTGCAACACAGACACGTTAGTTGGGGATTTTCCCTTCTCAGTCATCTTTCTGATGTCTTTGATCAATACACACCTTTAACTTTTAACCATCGACAGTGAGAGTTCAGACTCAAATTAAAAAAAAAAGATATTTCATTGATGGATTTAGACTGCTTGACCCTATTGATTGACCTTGGTACTTGACCCCATTGATTTCAGCAGAGCAGCTGTACATCTTCTCCTAGAAATACACACACCTTCTTGAGGCAGTTGTGTTTTTCCATGACAATGTACAACCAAAGAAGGTGGGAGACCCTGCGTTCTACCCTTTCCACCTAGACACAGCCGGCTTATTGCTGCACAGTGCCATGTGAGCCTCCTTCTTCCAGCTCAGCCTCTGATCTCTTCCAAATTTGGGGAAGCCTGGTGAATTTTTAATCCTGTCCAGATGCCCATGAAACTCATCCAGCATGAAACTCATCCACCACTTTCTCCCATTTTGGCCCCCGAGGAAAGATATAAGTAGTTCCTAGCTGCAAACACAACTTGGGCTGTTAATATCCAAACCATGGAGATGTGAGTGATGTTCTCTAGAAGACGGGCTCTTTGCAAACCTGCCTAAAATAGGTGCCCTCTTTACCTTTTTTTCCTCTTATTCCCCAAACTTTAGTGCATTGTGGTATCAGAAAAACTAATTATGGACCCTGCGGTGTGGTACTCAACGCAGCATCAAATGGTGTTTGAAAGGAGAGCCCCAGAGGAAGAGCATCGCTAGACAGCGGGGATTTCCAGTGACTCATATCTAGTACCAGAAATGCTTTACGATGTTGAGGAAAAGAGAGCTGAAGTATGCCAGGCTGGTTTTTACCTGCAGCCACCTGCTTATCGGATGTGCCTTGCTAGATTTTGGGTTTTTCTCTGTAAAAATGGGCTTTTTCTTCGAGTGCAGTGCAGACGTAGCTGAGAAAACCCCAGGAGCTGCGTGACATGCCTGACCAAAAGTGACTCCTGGCATCAAAGGAGCTTTGCTCCTCTGGAAGCCTCTCCCTCAGGCTGTATCCCAAAGGAGAAACAAAAAAATGGGTCAAAATGGGCAAAAAAAAATAATCTGCTTTCCCTCCTCTGCACAGCAAGCATTTTTCACCTTCTCTTAACGACCCCCCCCCCCCCCCCGCGCCACCCTCTTTTTTTTGCCTTCTTCTCACACCCCCCCCCCCCCCCCCCAAGTCTCCCTTTCAGCAAAGTTATCATGTTTTCTTTGCCAGAAAAATACAGTTCCCCCCATTTAATTTAATTAGAGCTGCCTTTGACCATGGCCTTCAGACCCGGCAGACGAGTGCCACATGCCTCACGTTGCTCCTAACCCCATCAGCTCCCCTGCCTCCTCAGGGACTCTGTGCAGGACAGACACGAGATTAGCGCCTGAGAATGCCTTGTCCAGCCTGAACGCACGGAGATAAGAGAGAAAAATATGTCTGCCTTGGGTATGTGCCTGCTTTCCTCTGCTGCCGGAGCTCATCATCTGATTTTCGCCGGACGGCAGTCTGCCAGCGCCACCTCTTGGTCCATGGCGTGTTGGCTGTGCTCGTCCCAACACCGTGGGCACCTCCAACCCTCCACCATGGGCATCTCCATCCCTCCACCATGGGCATCTCCATCTCATCACCATGGGCATCCCCATCCCTCCACCATGGGCATCTCCATCCCTCCACCATGGGCATCTCCATCCCTCCACCATGGGCATCTCCATCCCTCCACCATGGGCATCTCCATCCCTCCACCATGGGCATCTCCATCCCTCCACCATGGGCATCTCCATCCCTCCACCATGGGCATCTCCATCCCTCCACCATGGGCATCTCCATCCCTCCACCATGGGCATCTCCATCCCTCCACCATGGGCATCTCCATCCCTCCACCATGGGCATCTCCATCCCTCCACCATGGGCATCTCCACCTCCACCATGGGCACCTCTATCCCTCCACCATGGGCACCTCCATCCCTCCACCATGGGCATCTCCATCCCTCCACCATGGGCATCTCCATTCCGCCACCATGGCCATCTCCATCCCACCACCATGGGCATCTCCATCTCATCACCATGGGCATCCCCATCTCATCACCATGGGCATCCCCATCCCTCCACCATGGCCATCTCCATCCCTCCACCATGGCCATCTCCATCCCACCACCATGGGCATCTCCATCTCATCACCATGGGCATCCCCATCCCTCCACCATGGGCATCTCCATCCCACCACCATGGGCATCTCCATCTCATCACCATGGGCATCCCCATCTCATCACCATGGGCATCCCCATCCCTCCACCATGGCCATCTCCATCCCTCCACCATGGGCAGCTCCATCCCACCACAGGCATCCCAATCCCACCAGCATGGGCATCCCAATCCAACCGTCGCAGGCATCCCAATCCCAATGCCCTGAGCATCCCACTGCCGCACAGATGCTTCCCACCTCCCTCCTCAACGTGGTTTCCCTGGAGGGTTCAGGCTCAGGGTATGATAATATACCTGAGGTCTGCAAAACATTAAAGCAGGGATATTGTCAGATATATGAGCTCATCGGGGAAGCAGGCCAGACACATTTGTTACCGAGGGAGAGAAACTACTTCTTGCCCTGACCCACGTCTAACTTGCTTCGTCTTTATTGTTATCTATCAGCACCTTCCTTCCTCATTTGGAATAGTCGCTTAATTCCTCTCCTTGACCACCTTCTCCCCTGCATCTTCAGCAGCTGCCGTAGGACCTGGCATGTCAGGGAGAAAAGGAAATTTTCCTCAAAAGAAAAATTCTCTTTTTGATTCCACAACATTAAGAAATAACAGACATTTCCAGGCAAACTAGTTCACCTTGTCAACGGCGGAAATTCTGGCAAAAAAAACCCAAAGATCACCCTGGTTTTTCTTGTTGCAATGAGGGCTATGGGAATGGATTAATTCTCTTTTTCCTTCCTTCGTTTCTGCCTTCTGCATTTTTCTTTTTGAATTTTCACAGGGACTGAGCACAGCAAAGGGAGGAAAGGGGCAAGGGCCGAAAGCTCGCAGGGGTGCAGAGGTTAATTTCCTAATGAATTTGGCTAATGGGAAAGACGCTGTGGAGAAGATCGCTCGGTGGCAATTTCGAGGCAATTTCAAAAGCCAATTAAAGCATTTTCCAACTCTTTCACCCGTGACTCTTTTAAATGCTTTTCCGAACTCTGCTTGCTCGAGTTTGGCTCTCGTGATGGGAAAACAGACTAAAACTAAAGAGGGCTCCTGGAAAGCGAGGCTGTGCCCACCGATGCAACACGTGCCTTGTCTGCCCCCAAGGACCACCTGGGACCTTGCCAAAATAACCAAATTAAGAAAATTTGCAGAAAATAGCAAAAAAGAGCAGCAGGGAAGCCCTCTCTTGCTTCAGAACCATCTCCTCCCTTCTTTGGTGGGACCCAGAGGGCGGGATTATCCCGTTTCATCAGAACTGGAGGTGTTGGCATGTCCTGGAGGATGCACAAGGAGGGGAAGAAGAAATCAGCCAGCTCGTGGCTCTTCAACCTCTCTAAGCTGTCATGAAATTAATTTTCAACCAGACTTGGGGACCTCACAGAGCACGTGGAGGGATGTTCTGAAAATCTTTCCCTGCCTGAATTTGGGATTAGCAGTTGAGCCTTTGGTGGTTTTGCCTCCACAGGGGATGTTATGACTCCCCCAGCTTGTGCAAAACTTCACATCCTGGTTATAAAAGTTGAGGAACTCTTAAAAAGTGGGATTGTGATGATTTAAGTCCCCAAAATACCTGCTGAGTTGGGGTTTTGAGGACTTATGCTCTAGGCTTTGGGCTAGGAGGGCAGGGAAACGAGCCATAAAACGCACCCACGTGTGTGCACACCATGAATTCATTAAGTTTTATATATTTATATCTCTACCTATATATATATCTCACATCTGTGCGTACAGCTCCTGTTTTCTGGGGCTACAACTGCACCTGAAGAGAGATGCTACTTACCAGCATCCTCAAAACTCAACCACCTCTTTGCCTACCTGGGCAAATGAGAAGGAAAGGACTTTGCGACGCAGGGATGGATGCCATCTGCCTGCAGCCTGGGATGGTGCAGCAGAGAAGCAACATATCTGACCTCAGGATGGAAAGAACAACAGTTTTCCTGGGATTTTAACTCTTTAAAAAAAAAAAAAATTGCCAAGATGGTGCCCTAGCTGATAGTGACCTCCTGTGCAAAGCACGTGTTGGGTGTGAAAGTATTTTTGGCAAATCAGGGTGGGTTTGAAAGCCTGTGTGTTGTTTCATTCTTTTCTTTCGGAAAGAGGAACAGGTCCAAACTCAAGAAAATGAACAGCTGTCTTTAGTAGTTATGAGTGCTAATGTTTTTTGACAAGGCAAAACCATCTGGGTTAAAGAATACGGGGAACCTGCAGACAGAAATGAAGGGAAAAAAATTCAGGGTAGAGACCCGGGCTTGAATAAAGCAATACCTGAAGTCAGCAGTGAAATCCTGCAGGGCTGAAATGCTCTGAGCCAGCTCCCAGGAGACATTAATACAAAAAAAAAAAAAAAAAAATAGAAAATATGATCAACAAGGTGCAGAAGGCTGGGGAGCAGACGGAGCATCCTACAAGGAATAAAGCAAAGGTTAAAAGCAAAAAGTGAAGGTTCATTTGAGGATGTTCATTAAAAAGAATGTTGCATTTTGCATTCCCAAACTGGGAACCTGGGAATATCATGCTTTTTGATGATTTTGTGTTGTTTTGCTCTGGAGGTCCAGGCACGAGCCCAGGAGCTGCCCCTGGATGGCAGCTCGTGGTTTGCTGAGCTGGGATACGGAGCTCTCTACTTCCTCGTGATCTCAGCTGCATAGTTCAGAACTGGGGGAATCCTCTTGAACACAGACAAGGAAAAAATTCTAATTAATTGTAAAATAAATGAGGAGGCTGGAGACACAGTCCCTTGTGTTACAAAGTCAACACTTTCCCCCAAACCTCTATTTTAGGTTATTTTTAATTTGCGATAGCACATATAATTGCTTTTAATTTTTTTTGCTGATCGCAAAGACAATATGTATGGATGGGGTCAGGTTCAAAAAGCAAGCAAGAGATTGTGGAAGGGGAAAAAAAAAACACCCGAGAAGAGAGGAGGACCTCCAGGAACTGAACTCAGCGCTGAGCCGGAGCACGTAGCTAACCCTTTCTTCCCTTAATTTAGACCAAGCGTAGGTGTATTCCGGGGAATTATTTAGATTCTTAATGACACGTAATGATGTAAAAGGAAGTGCAGGCATAGTGAAAAGGGATCAGAAAAGAATTAATTGACGAACACGGGTGTTCAGAGCATGGACTTGAAGCTATTTCTGTTTTTTCTTGGGCTGGAATGAAGCCATGGCTGTGCATGGGGTTGGCCCCATCGCACCCTCTGCAACCCCAGTGCCAAAGCCACCAGGTTGCTCCCATTCCCAGGTCATTTTTCCATGTGGATTCAGTTCAGCCTCTAGTCCTCAGATCCTCCAGCAAACACCGGTAAGGAAAAAACGTGAACTTCCTGTAGAAAATCATGACTTTGTCCTCAAAAAGGGTGGGAAGTCCAAGCTTGAGACAATTCAGGACCCACATGGGAATAAATACGGGAGAATCACTGCTCCTAAAATAGTCCTTTATTTGTTGGCTGCTCAATGCAACCATTGACCTCCAAGTGATAATAATCCTGAAGGGCTCTGGAGACTTTTTAGAACATGTATTTTAGTGTAATAAGCTTTGGCATATTATTTTTTTTTTCCCCTTTTGGCTTCTTCTTTGGGCTCAAAACCAAGAGGCTCAGCTCAGTCTCCGAGCAAAGAGACGAAGACAACCTTTGCTTTAATGCGCAGAATTATATCATCAGCGGCCAGAGGTCACATCCTGCTGTCTTTGTAAAGATAACTCCAGCCCCTTCTCTATTTTCCTGCTCCCTTACAAACCCGGCTCAAGCCATACCCCGTAGCAACAAGAATACACAACGCAACATCTTGGATTAGTTACGAGCTGTTCAGATGAGCTCCAACTCATATTTCATATCATTCCCCCCTCCCCTCCCCAAGCCATAAGATTCGAGTTTGTCACATTTACTGGAGAATAAAATACAAACATGTTTTATTCATTATCTGTCCTCTTCTCCGCAACAAGCACCTGCAAAACATTTCGGCTCGAGACCGGATCACCAAGGCTTCATTAGGCGTGACACTTTCTCCTCGGCTTGGATGATGAAGCGACATTTTATCTAGGCTGGAAAATCGCCTGGAGATCATCACCTCGGAAGAACGCAGGATCCCAAGACCTCACGACAGAGGTGGGGAAAAAGGGACCGAGGTAATTACACATCCCAGTTGAGGTTTAGGTGCTGCTCATCAAGCCTAAATAATTAAGAAAAATATTTATGAATGATCTCCCGTCCCATGATACCTTGGGTAAAATGTGTCCCTAAGACCACGAGCATCACATCTCTGCCTTTTGACTATTTTCTTGCCCACCCATTAGCTTAGGAACCCCACGTCTGTCCCTGCCAGCCTTCCCTGGTGTCTGAATTGCTGCCAGCGACTCGATTGCCAAATATTCCCAAGCCTTGGCCTTGGGGGTTTATTCCTTCCCACGGATCGCTCTTAACACTCCGTTGCTCTTTGCTTGCCACTCCAGGGGCCTTCGTTATGTTGTTTTCCTATTAATTATCTTCATAAACCTCCAGTTTTTCTCTCCTCTTTCATTTCCAAAGTCTTTAATCACTTGTTTTCTTTCCATATTTCCTTGAATTTTCTGATGTGTAATAAAAAATGTCAGTAAAATATTGACGAAAAAACATTGATCTAGGATCAGTGAGATCCCAGCAATGAGATGTCTATTGCTGCGTAATTAAGAGATAATCCCAATAAAACAAGATATAGTGATGAGCGACTGGCCTACTGCTATTTGAGAGAGGCCAGGGAGATGCAAAATCTGGTTTCCAAAGCTCTTTATATTTAATGTTCCAACAGCTGCTGGTTAAAGCGATCAAACAAAATAGCAGGCGAAGGCGTCCCCGTGCCTGGGGGCAAAGCACTGGCATGTATTTATTCAGTACTAAATAGAGAAGTGAGCTTTGAAATACCAAAATTTGGCTTTTTTTGGGTGGTAAAAGCATTAGATAATCCCAAGAGCTGCTCCCCTTCACAGCCAAAGGGAATGGAGGGTACCAGGGATGCAAGGGCCAGGCTGTGCTGATGCTGGCAGCTTCTGCAGCATCCCCATCTCATAGAATCATAGAATCATAGAATG
>NW_010139813.1:0-8245 GCF_000699245.1 Pterocles gutturalis | reverse complement strand
AAAAAAGCAGAAAATACAGAGCAAATGGATTGGAGTAACTTTAGATATCACTGAATTGGGCCATGAGAGAGGAGGGAAGAAAGAATATTGAAAATGCTGTAAAAATATATAGATTTAAAATAAAAACTTAGTATTAAATGCCAGGGGTTGAACTGTATATGTGTAACAGGCATCCATATGTTACATTGAATTTTCTTAAAATCAAGCCAAGAGATGCGCTCTTTAGAGTATAGTTAAAATGTGGAATAGGGAAAAATACTTCACAGAGAATTGTGGGAACTAGGTGGTGCTTTACATGGATAAGTTGCTATTTGTTTTGAAGTGGTGGTATATGGCACGATAAGTAAAAAATCTAGTTATTAAATAGTTACTATTGTTATGTTGGCACCTAGTGAATCAAAGGAGAAGAGTCCTATTGTGCTAGGCAGCACTCACCTAGAAAAGAAACAGAAGCTGGATAGAGAAGAAAAGGGTAGAATGCGTAAGAAACAAACACAGTTTTTATTTGAAATTAAAAATTCATATCGTATGAGCCAGGAAGACTATAAGGCAGACTAAATGTCTGTATTGCAGTTTTCTAGCAATCTTGTCTGGCTTCTATACTGCAGGACAGCATAGTCCTGCAGACAAAATTCATCTACTACAATTTCTAGGATGGGGGAGATTTGGAGGAGGGTAAGGACAGGCCTGTTGCAGTCCTGTGCTGAAAATCTCGTCGTCTCCAGTGGGAATCAGACTTTGGCTTCGCATTGTGGTGACAGCAGCTCTCTCATCACCTCTGTGAATGACAGATACTTCCCCTTCTTTCTGAGACAGCTGGCCTCTTATGAACACTTTAGACAAAGGTAAAGATACAAGACTTTGACATATATATTTTATCAATAATTTTCCTGAGCAAAACTCATCCATCATCTTTCCTACCCATTTCTGTCAGTCATTTAGCAACAGAATTGCTGTTGTCACATCTGGCAATATTGCCTCCTCATTCAGGAGCCTCCTCTTGCTGTCAGGAGTTACCATGCTCTCTGTCTCTAGCTGTTATACTAGCCTCAGGTGAAAAATTATCTTTTTTCCTTCCTGCTTTTACGTTTCTCCTTCTTCCTTTGCTGTGATGCATTATTTAATGCTGTATGGTGAATATACAACTTAGTGAGCTATTTCGCAACACAGTTTACATGACAGCCACAGTACAAAATTGTTGTTTAGAAGGTAAAATTGTAGGTGAGGTAGGTGAGCCATATGCTTCAGCTCCTGCACTAGGGAGATGCTCCTTTGGTTTCCTCAAACTCACGGCTTGTTCTTAGAACTGTGTGGTCGCTTTCTCTTTGCAGACAGTGAGCTGTTTGTGCTTGCAGATGTTTATAGCTGGCTGGCTATAAGCAACACCAGTTCTTTTTAATACTTAATTTAATCCCCTTGAACCTCATTCTTTTTAATTTCTTCTGGGTTTAATTTTGATGTCTGAGTTGCCTAATTTTGAGTTTGTGAATATGTAAGCACTGGATAGAGGGGACTATGTGGTACAAAAGGGCTGTACAAGCTTATTCAAAACCATATGGCTCTGTAAACATGTCCCAGTCTTTTATGCACGTGCTGCTACTCCGGCTGTGAATAACTTCTTCTCCCTGCCCTGCATTGCCTAGCAAATATCAAACCAAGAAAATGCTTACATACATGGTTTAACTGATAAAAAAATGTTTACTGGGATAAAAAAAAAAATTTAGAAGTTCTGAACTCAAAAAACTGAGAAGTTTGGAAAGTTTGAATCTTTTTCAACATTTTCAAAATGGACCATTCAAACCTTGGTGTAAAGCAATGTTTGTTGGCCAAGTATAGGCTGAATGTGCTTACTTTTTTGAATGTGGGGAAATTCTTTAAACCAGAATGTATTTAATTTCTGATCTAATACTTTTTTTTTTTCCCCCATGTAGAATGGTGTTGTGGTTTCTCTGTTGGTTTTTTTTCCCAATTTTCTTTTTGAAGTGAGGAAACAATTTAGTTTTTATGTTAGGTTAGCCACCAGACCAAAGAAATAAATTATTCACATAGTTGTCCTTGAACCTGATCTGGCACACCTCTCATTACTTCTATTTTCTGCTTCTCATTATGTTTTAATTAAAGAATTAGCACTGTGCAGCACCTGAAGACGTATGCTACGTGGGTGGAGATCCAGGAGGGTTGTGAGAGAGAAGCAGCTTAGCATAAATTTCTCGTGCTATGAAGTAACAAAAAGCCTCCTGCAGCCCGTGGATGTAGAAGTGGAGACATGGTGAACTGTAGAGGGCCTCTGTGTTGTCCTCATGTTCAAGTTTTTAAAACAATGGCTTGAAGAGGGTTAAAAGACTACAAAGATAGTATAAAGCTAGTGTTAATTGGAAGTGTAGGGGAAATAAGTAAACTTGTTTTGTAGTGTACTTTTAAGAGGTAAATGTTATATTGCCAGATTAGAATGAGGTGAACTCCATTTATGTGTAATGATTGTCAATTACATTACAAGGACAAATGATCTGAGTGAGCCAATTAAAACACTTAGCATGTTTTGCTCATTATAACAAGATTGAGAAGAGATTTGATCATCACATATGTGTAGCTGTACAAGTTGGAAACGCAAGATCTGAAAGTACTCTTTAATCTCATAGAGGAAGGCAAAACAAGAACCAGTGACTTGGAGTGGAAATAATGGAAATTCAAATGAGAAATTAGGCAGAAATGTTGAACAATGAGAGCCATTAACCTTTGGAAAGCTGTGGGGAGTCTCACTTTTCCATCCCTTGTTGTCTTCTAATCAAAGATGAAGTCGCTTGGGAAGAGACACTTTCATTATTACAGGCCTGAGCAACAAGGGCCCATACAGGAATAACCAGGTGAAACTTAACGTCCCACAATATATACAGCATCAGACAAGGAAACTTAATATTCTCTTCTGGCTCTGTGATTTTGTCATCTCTGTGCATCTTCGTACATCTCCTACATCTGGACTTTTTCTGAACCAGAGCTGGTAATGGTTCAAAGATGACAGCGGTGTCAGAGCTTTGATAAGAAGAAACATCAGGCAAGGAATGGTTCTGAGATCCTTAAACACACTTTCCCCAAATATAAATCTGTCTCTAAGAAGGAAGGGTGAGTTCCTTTTTATTTTTACCATGATCTTTTTTTGCTTAACATTTCTGGACAGTAATGCCATCAGGTCTCCACATACATCATTTTCATAAGGACACCCTGTGACCCTCTGTTTGGTGACTTAAGGCGTTCAGGCTCTGCAGAGGAGTTAATCCTTGACATGGTTGCCAGCAGGGACATTTTTAGTTTGCTGCGAATACCACAACTGGTTTTGAGAATGTATTTCTGATGCATTCCAAGGTGTCTTTTGAGGTAGATTTAGGTTGTTAAATCCTCTGCACCTTTTTTATCTACTTCAGCACTTTTCACATTTGCAAATGCGGAATTAAATGGTTCATGAAATATCTTGTAACAAATGGAGATGACAATACAAAGTAATGGAATAAGCTGTTGTTAATATCAGATATCTATATGCCTAACAGTCACTGCACATTGTGGGATAAAAATGATCAAAATAAATGACACTTCTTAACTCAAGGGATAAATTATGCCACAGGTAAGATGCTACACAGTGAAAAATAAGAGATTTACCTAGATGGAAAGGTTCAGCCACATCAGCAACAGCTGCATTTCACATTCCCTTAGGGGTTACAGGCAGCATTCAGAAGGAATAATTATAGCTGGGGGGAAAAGATCAGAAGGTCTGTTAGTGCTCTTGTAAAAATCTTTAAATTCTTCAAACCATGTCTGTATTACCTGGAATGACTGAAAGGGAGGCTGGTTTAATTTCCATTATTTGTTATACTTTGTAGAAAATTAAACTTTCTCATATAGGCAAAAATCATCTAATGTACTTCTGTAACACCTTCCAGACTCCAGGGTGTTTTGCAAACATGTTCTGGAAGCATCCCACTCCTGGCTGATAAACATCTTCTTTTAACACAGGACATGGTGCCCCACTGACACTCCCCAATGACCTGCAAGAAGAGGAGTATCCTTTAGCTGCCAACAGCTTTGGCAAACAAAGTGAAGGGGAATTTTTTTTGCCAATGGAAGTTATAAGAGAGAGGTATGGAGGTGGCATGTGATTGTCTAAACTGATATTGGCCAACAAGCTTGAGCAAAGGCCTTGAAGGGACAAAATACTACTAGAAGTAGATTTTGCAGCTCACCTAAAGCACAGCTTTCCAAGCAGCACATTACTTTCTGTTGGCACATTCAGACATTGGTCACTACTGACTTGCAGGCACTGACTGACCTGGGGCAATGGGCATGTTTATTTTGAGAGCTGTCTTATCCAAATACTGGCTCTGTACAATATGATTGGTAAGAAGATCCTATTCTAAAATTGGATGGCTCCCAGAGTCAGCTCTGAGCTTTCCATTGCTGATAGAAAGACAAAATCTGCCAATCTCCATTTGAAGTTGGACCAAGAAGGTGGGTGGGTTTGGCCTAGCAGGAGACCTGGGGAGTATGTAAGCTATCTTCTGGAATTAGCTCCAGGTAGGTTATTTTGCTTCCTATCTTCCATGTTGATTTGCACATCAGTCAACCCTTATACAGAGGTGTCTGTAGTATTTCTTCTGGTGACCTCAACTAACCAAAAAAGAATCAGAAAATATTTTATAAATATAGATCTCTAGCAGCAGAGATCCCACTAGCCAGATCTTCAGCTTGTATAAATTGGCATTGCTACAGTGACTTTTAGAGCTGAACTTGATTAAAGATGCAGGAGATGGATCTGCCTCACTATTTCTGTTGCTGACCATCCACAGAATGGCAGGATAGATCAGAAGGCTGAAGAAGGATCTGCTGGGTCAAGCTGTTCTTCTCACTGCACTGGTAGGAATTTCTCCTCATACCTTTTCACATCTCCTTGTTAAGCTAGGTCTCTGGGTCCATAAAATCATAGGATCACCTGCTTTCTGGGACTGTTTTGATCTCTTTTCCCATGACTCCTCCTGTACATGAGGAATGTCTGGTATCAGTGAGACTTTCCAGATCTCTTTCCATGGTTTTCATCAAAGGGAATCTGAAAAATAGGTTGCTTCCCAGTAGGAAGAGCTGGTACTGACATTCTGTCCCCTATTCAGACACTCTGACCACTTTTCCTGCTCTGGTGCTTGGATCAGAGAGGCTTGAGTCTTTGGGTTTGTTTCTGCATTTCATGAGATTCAAACCTGGGATGCAAATATCTTCAACAGGAATGATAAGGAAAAGCAGCGCTTTTTGCTTTTGGTCTTTCACAGCAATTTGGGGTAATCTGAGATTTAATTTATTCACCAGTAAATCAAGCTAGCATCTTTCTTTTGAGCCAAGCTCTTTCTTGCATACCGCATGCAGGCTCACACAAAAGAGCTCTGATCGCTCTAACTAGGTGCTTGTTCTAATTATAGAAAGATTTAGTTGGTTACATAATTGCCCACTGCACATTGGCACATGGCATTGTTATACTACAAAAGCCTCTTTTTTTTTTCTCCCCTCTCTACAGCAGACCCGGCATCAGCCTGTTTAACTGAGAGCTGCAAGGAACAGAATTAATCTGAAACTGCCTCCCATAGCTTTTCCCGGAGAGGCCAGCAACTGCTCCACTCCCTTTGCTGGGAGCTTTGCCAGCAGGTGTGATCTGGTGGTTAAAGCAGGGGATTGATAGCCTGGGCTGCAGTCATAGGCATCCTGGGTAGAAGCAGCGAGCTGTGATCAGGAATCGGTGGTTGTGCTGAGGTTACAGTCTCTGTTTTGGATTTTTATATGCACTAGCACAGTAGCTTTAAATGGATACCCTGCTATTATCCAGTATCAGCCTGAGCCATGGAGGTCATGAATTTGGAAACACAAATATCTATAGCAAAACTTCCACAGGCTGTAGTACGTACAGGAGTAGATATTTTTTCCATATTTCTGAGCTTATTTTATTCTGTGATTCAGAGTGATTACTTCAGTCTGCAATCATTTCTCTCACATTTTCTCAGTAGTACAGCACGTGCACATCTCCTTCACTTTTTATTTTCTTCCTCTTTTAACATTACCCTCTAAACTGCAAAGCTTCCTTCCAACAAACAGTCTTTCCTACACAATTTGTAATGGTCCAAGCCTAAGCTGGGATGCTTCACTGCACCTCATCTGTTCAAAAGCTCCCATCTAGCCAAGAAGGGAAAGAAACTTACGGGACTGTAGACACTTTTGCCATCATATGGCTGATGGAGCAACGGGCCATGTGGGCCCATGTGGATCCTGGGGGTCCTCAATATGCTGGCAGGGTAATCGTACTTAACTCTGCCCTTCATAACTTGTAGTTGCTTTGTCAGGAAGCCCACCTTGTTCAGGCATTTGTGTCAATGTCTGCTGCAGGGGACAAGTAGGGAAAACAAAACTGAAATTAAGCCAGATGGAATTCAAAGGGCTACCCAACAAATATGCCCAATATTATTTTGATCTTTAATATACTGCTGTCCCATAGCCAGGGAGAAGGTAGATGGGTTACCTTTACAGCACTTTCTTCAGGGGCTTGGATAAAAACCCTGGCCCTGCTGGAAGAGAGGCTGGTCATCAGGATCTTTCCTTGAGCACAGTGTCCTGATTTATTTCTCCTTCTAGAAGTTGAGACCTTTTGCTTCATCATCTGAGTGTTTCTAGATGCCTTTTTGCCCTGTATCTACCTTTTGTCTGCAGCTGTATCCTTACAAATATGAATGGAAACACAGTGTGGTGATGCTTGCCTGGATTTGTTTCGGTGTTTCCAGAATCCTGTTGGGAACTTTAACTCTCAAAGAATTATTAAGATCTTTTTGGTCTCATTCTGGTTTTGGTCTCTGGCATCCTTTTAAATTATTAAGGATTAATTGGGGTAGCTGCGTCCTTAACTCTGTCCCAAATATTTACAATTTTCCTCTATGGGTTCTCAGGTGTTATTGAATTGCAAGTTCTCTTTATCAGAAAGATACTGACTCGAAACTACATTGAGTTTCCTTCTTTTCACAATAGGAGAAAAGTCAACCGGAAATGCCAAGTTTCAAGTGGGTGACTATAAAACTAGGTATTCGCTCCAGGGAATATGAATCTCTTACAATATTTATGAAGATTCAGCAACAATTTTTCATTCTCTGCTTTGTTCTTTCTCTCTTTTATCGCAATTTTTATTGCAAGAAGACTTTGGTGAAGAGATTGGTTTTGCATTGAACCTTGAATATGATAAATTTTAATATAAATTTTTATTATAATTTTCATTTCTTTTGTCAGGAGCTAAGAGTTAGCTGCAGAGAAAACTTTTTTCTTTTTTTTTTTTTTTTCATTCGGCAGTTATTTTCCATGTTGCCAACAGCTCTTTTATTCTTGATGAACACAGTTGTTGTACTGGATCATTGTCTTGGATGGAGAACAGCAGTTTCTGAGATACTTAAGGTACACATCTCTTTGGTCTTTGGAATTATACCCTTAAACATAAGCTGATATTAGGCGACCATGTGTGCATCTCACTGAATGCTAAAAGCTACGTATAGCTGCAGAGTTTACACTATCAATTTACACTGCTTGAGGATCTGACCATATGATGGACAACACTGCTTCGTGTTCAACAGGAGCAGGACTAAAGTGTTCAACTCTTGCCAGAAGTGCTCTGGTGAGAGCACTCCTGGGAACAGACACGGTGCGGCCAGCCTGTGCGCTACGGCCGCGTAGGTGACTGTGCTCACACTTAATCCTGCTCCGTTACAATAGCCAGACTCACAGGGAGCAATGTTGATAGTGCCCTGGCCAGATCCACACTCTTCACTAAAGAGCAGTTCTGATTTCTAGTCGATAAAAGCATCAGTACCCCTCCAGCGGGGGTGTAGAAAGGGAATGCCCTGATAACCCGGTTTGGTAGTTCTACCCTCTCTCATGATTTCTGATATATATGTACACATACATACATACATACACACATACATATCATCTCCTTGATGCAGGGCTTTCAATGAGAAAACACTGAAAACCAATTAAAATATCCGAAAGGCTGAGGGGTTTCTTTAGCAGCACAAAAGATGGCTTTTCTGGGCACCTGCGCCAGGTTGGGAGCCCCACTGATAACGCAGAGATTGTGTCACCCTGTGGTACACTGAACCGAGGGTGCTGCCTGCCCACCTCCTCTTTCGTAACTGCGAGGGGTCGCACCCTTGCAGCTGGGGCAGGTGTTAGAGCAGCCCGG
>NW_010139812.1:6258-6550 GCF_000699245.1 Pterocles gutturalis | reverse complement strand
TTTCTTTTATATATATATATTTTTTTTTTTCCCCTGATCTTTTTTTGTTTCTCTTTTTCAGAATGGGATTAGTCTTTCTAAGTATTCCATTTATTTTACCAGGCAAAATCAAACACAAAGAGAAGCAGGGCATTCAGGAATGTAGCACTTTCACACTGAAATCTGATACCACCAAGCTGGATGTAGCCTCCCCAAAGCACTTTTTCGTCAAAGGAGGAATGATGAGCAAAATGAACTCTGAATCTCATTTCATTGTGCACAGTTCAGACCAAAAAAAAAAAAAAAAAAAAAA
>NW_010139812.1:277-6246 GCF_000699245.1 Pterocles gutturalis | reverse complement strand
CACAAGAAAAAACACTAGACAGAAAAGGCTACCAACAAACAGCTTGTTAGAGAAGAAGAACAGAATGAAAATACAATATTCAAGAGATATCCCTGGAACAGCATGTTGACTATGTGAACTTATTAAGCAATTTCTCTGATTTTTCTCAGACTTTTTTTGCACCTAAGCAAAACCGGCTCCTTGAGAGCCCAGCGTGCAGTGGCTATACAGGGCTCTATATACAGAGATAAAACTGACCAGACAAAAACTGTAACAGCCTGCCAAAACACCACCATCTTCCAGGAAAACAAATGGCACAGCCTGAAACCAAAGAATTTGAGGCAAATCCTTCCCCCCTCCCTCCCTGCCCCTGCACACCCAGACACAGCCTGGGGCTGGCAATTCAGCCGCTGAAAAGGTGCAACCCATAGAAAAACAACTGTTTTTCCCTTTGGTGCTGATAATGGGATATGAGGCTTTCTGGGAGATTTTATTTCCCATCAGGGAAAACAGTGATATTCCTACCTCATCAATTAATTAACGAACTAGCTTGTTTTAATGAAAACGATCGTCTCTGCTGTTATGTGCTTTTTATGAATCTACATGGCCTAAAAATAAAAATAATATGTTAAACAGCATTGACTTACTCTGCCACCACGTGTCACAGTAAAACAGACCAGAATAACGACATGAGGGGCAACCCAGCATCTAATTACCATACCCCCAGCTATCTGTTCCTCCTTCAGATCCTTCAGATAAAGGAGGTCAGTGGTGTGACTGGAGGGTTAACAAAAGCAGCCTGCGCCGGCTGCGGAGGGAAGCAGCCAGTACCTGCCATGCATTATTTACCATGTATTAACTGTGATAACCCTGCTTACAGGCTCTCATTCAAGCTTTGCCTGTACTAGCGCATTTTTGGCCTCTTCTGTCCTTGGTAGCAGCTTATTGGCTTTACCACTCAGGCACCCTGACTTGCGATTCAGCTATAATAAGCATCAGAAAAAGGGCTGCTCCCAGCAGCCTCTTCCATGCAGCTCTCCGGCAGCAGCAGGGCTCTTTGCAGCAACAGGAACTCGAGGCATTTGCTTTTTACGGCATCTTTAGCACCAGATAGATAAACAGGGGCAAGGGCAGGGTTTGGCTACGTTCTTTTTTTTTTTTTTTTTTTTTTTTTTTTTCTAGCGTTACTGCCCAGAACATCAGAAAGAAAGAGATGAAAGAAGCAAGATGTGGAAAAGTAAAGAGAGATTGGCAATCAAAATGTACAGGAAGAAAACCAAAGAGGAAAGAGACAGAGGAGGAGGTGCCATAGGGAATTAAAATTAAAAAAAAAAAAATCACAGTTCATTCCTATTGTATGGAGTGTTTCTTTACACAGCTTAAATCTATTGCACACATGGACCCGTGTCTCCCAGTGTCTGGTAAACTGCTGCATTAGAAAATATTCCTGTCTCAAAAAAACCCCAACAACCCACAAAAGAAATGCTCTTGTTTACTAGATTTAATATTTCACAGTGCTATAAATCCATTTAACAGTTTAGGTTATATATTACCATATAAATGCTGAAAGTAACCCAGGCTGGGTGTGTATACCTTCATTTCACATAACTGGTTCATCATACATCGCTGCTTATTTGCTGTCTTTCTCTGGGTGGAGTCCTGTAAGAACTGGTTCTTTCACAGACTTCTTAGTTCTGCTGCTTGTGAAATGTATGTAACTCATCATACAGACACATTTACTTTCTAAATATACCTCTATGCTTGTTGTTATTCATTCTAACCCAGCAAGAACTTCCTTGATTTGTAAGACTGATAATATGATCATTACATTTAATGGCGATTTCTCATGTTTACAAACTTTCCCAGACAACCTTTATGAGTCAGAACCAGGGATGAAACGCATCTGAGTGCAGTTCTGCTGAGCCACTGATGCCAGGCCTGCCAGCCAAAGACACTAATTGCACCGAGGAAATTAGGAAACAGAGAACAGATCAAGAGGAATGTGGACTTTTACTATATAGTGTCAACATCCTGGGGGCTGTCTATTAAGAGAGAAAGTGTTCTTGAGTGACCAAGTAGTTCTGCATAAATACATGTTATTAAGTGAGGAATATTTAACCTCTTCATGGGGTATTTTTGTAAATGGTAGAAAACTAATGTTCAGATTAGAGGAATATGTGGGGTATCTACTATCTATTGGGTAAGAACAGGAATAGGTGCTGGGAGGAGAAGGAAACATGCCCAGCCATTGGTGGGAGGCAAACACTGTGCCTTTTGAAGGCATAGGGTCTCGAGCAGTGCAGCAGGAACACAGGTAAAAAGTTGCAGCATGAGAGGCAGCACTGCCTTTCTGCTGTCAGTCCTGCACGCTGGGGTTAGGGCTGGCTGCTCCCCTGGAACCCCATGCACATCTTCTATGGGCTATGGGTGCTGCGGACCATATGGAAGGCTGGTGGTGGTGGTGGAGCAGAAGCTGCCTCTCAGCCATTGCCTATGCTGCCTGGCTTCCTGCGTGAGGCCTCCGACCTGCGGGCACCTGGGCTGGGCTGCTACACGTTTTGCACGTAGAGGTTTGGGAGGCAGGAACCTCTTGCTGCAGCCAGCAACTCCTGAAGTCTCCAGTCATCGCCTGGGCAGAGCGGCCTTTGATTCTGCCCAAGCAGACCTGAAGGGCCACTTAACACGTGGAGACCTTGCAGTCTATGGGTTCTGCACGTTGAAGCCACACTACAAAGGGACTAGGTGACGAGATGACACGTAATCTTACAGGGTTGTTTTCTTTGAGCTGCAGAACAGTCTTTTAACATTGGAAAAAAACACTGGAGGAGAGATTGCTGCTGGTGGTGTTTCACAGCTCATCATTTGTTGTGGTTTATTTGGTCACTAGATCAACAAGGAACCTTGCTTTCTGTTCTGTCAAAATAACTTCAACTACAAAAGGGCTTGCTGTGAGGAAATGAGCACTAGTGTTTGGGCAGAGATTGCTGAAATGGCTGGTTGGCTAGACACCAATTAAAATAATCTTTCTTCAAAAGCTCATGAGTAGGAGTTCCAGGATCTGGAGATTTCTCACTCATCAGAAGACTAACAATTTGGTTTATATTAGGAAAATGTGCGAATGACTGACAGTTAGACATGCCCAGTGTAGCTTCTACACTATATCAAAAAAGTGGAAATAAATTAAAATAGAACTTCAGGCACAAAGGAAAGGAATGCATCTCACTGAGTTGACAGTGCAACTTGAAATTGTTTGAAGTTGTCCAACTTTCAGTTTAGTTTATCCAATATATTTGTTGATGCAGAAAGATTTAATAAGACACTTGGCTGTAACTCTCAACGTTTTTTAACTTTGTCAATCAATTTCCAATTAATTAGAAATCTTTATTACATAAAACAATTTAGTAATTCAGGTGATGGTGGAGCATTTTCAAGTAGAATCAGGAGATAAGGAAATTTGGGCAATAGCAGCTGGTACTGATGAGATTGGGGAAAAAAATGGACACACTTAGAAAACCTCTTGTTTGGGAAAACTGCTCCGTACTACTTAATTACTTTGATAACTTTCAGATAAATACCTCTATCATTCGTCTGTTGAAATATACTTTTACTTCATTCACCAAAACATCTGAGTAATTGATAAATCTATTGTTATCATTTCAGACTTTTTTTGATTTGATGAGTCTGATAATTTTTTGTCATCAGTTTGCTCATTATTCTGACTAGGATTTTTTGGCTCTTTGTGACCACCCATACTTCCTCCTTTTGTTCACTACTGATGTAATAATGCAGTATATGTGCCCACACCTATGTTTTCATGGATCAGCTCCACGATGACTTTTCAGGAGAGTTCAGCTGTAGGCCATAATCTGCTATAATAATAAAATCCAGGGTCAGAAAGTTAGATGTATGTGGAGTACAGGACTTGACATTTTCAGTGCTGAACACCAAAATACAAAGCTAGGGAATGAGACCTGTGACAGATTTGAGACCTGATGTATTGTGAAACACCAGGAGCACAAATAAACATTTTTGTATCAGCTGAGAGCATACATTCCTAGACAGTCTGCTGTAGATGCTTATGGTTCAGAAGCTATCTGATGTTAGCATCATGCCTCCCTGATTTTCGTAGTTTCTTTTGTTTCCCGTTTAAGATTTAGAAGTATTTCAGTACATTGATTCTTTAGAAGGGCTGATTTGAGATGGCAGTTCTTTGCAAGACCTAAGTCTCTGGTTAGAGCAGTAATTTCTTGGTGTGGACAGTTTATGAGGGGGGAGCGAGTTAAATTAATCATGCAGCAAAATGTATAACACTGCAGAAGTCAATAGAGGCACTTTGCATGTACACCAGTGCTGCTGAGAGCACATCTCTCACCATTATTTATAAATGATGTGGAAGATTCCCCTCCAGCAGCATATTGATTTAACAGCCTATAAACACACACAATATAATACCTTCTGTTGTTCTCAGTGCACAATCGGAGTAAGTTCAAGGACGTAAACCCCAGGTATAATCAGCTAGGTTACTCCAGTGTATTTACACTAGATCCACTAGTAAACGTTTTCCTACTCAGCTTTGTGCAAGAGCAAAGTATCACTTGGAGTAGTTCAGGACAGGATCACATAGAAAGGAAGTGCCATAACTGGGTTATGCCCTAGAAATGTGATCGCTGGCCATTAGCCACCAAACAGCAGCTAAACAAAGGCAGACCAGACAGTCCAGTATGTAATCCTGTTTTATGGGCACTGGTTTCTAGGCAGTATTACTGGGAACAAAAAGAGCAGCATGTACACCTACAGGCCACTCAACAAGCCCCAGAACCAGGGGAACTTGATTTCCTGCATATTTGTCATATGCCTGACTGACTTGGGGGTGCTTTTCCTGCTGCTGGAGGGTTTTGCTCTTTGTCTCTCTGCTCCCTCTCGGCTTTCCCAGGTAAACTCAAGAGTATTGTAAGGTATGATGAGCTCTTACAGCAGTTTCAGAAGGTAATTACTGGAGTCTCTATATGTTGTAATGACAATTAAAACACGTGAATTATTTTTGAGACCTCTATATGTATCTGTGAAGTTAAACTGACCAGCATGTCCTGAGCTACTGAGGAACAGGGAAGACCCACAGGTGGAGATACACGGAAATTGGACGTATGAACACAAAAGGCTTATTTCTGTAGTAAAACAGCTAAAAATGGGAAACTTTAGTCAATAAGTCCCTGAACCTAGGTCCTTTTTTCTTTATGGCAAAAAGAGACCAAATTCACAGAATTGTCACAGTGTACATGTTGGTGATATCAAATGGAGGGAATGATGGGTTTGGAAATTTGAGAACTTCCCATGGCGCTGATACAACAGCAAATAAATCTTCATTCTGAAATTACAGTAGAATAACTTGATGGGAACCACAAAAACTGAAGAAAAAAGTACACATGCATGTGAAATAATATAATTTTATATTTTAAGCACACACACCTGCAGATGGAGGTATTACTAGGCATTTCATTCTCTTGCAATTAGTTTTGAGGAATTAATTTATCTTTGCTTACAGATGGGCTTGAGATTACCAAGTTAAAAGCATGGGAAATGCAAAATCTTTTAGTATCATTCAGTTTATCAACTAGAACTACAAAATACTTTAACTGAAATCCATGCTTTCTGGATGAACTCATCTCTTTTGTTGATTGAAAGAGTTGTTTCCTATTTTTCTTTTTTTTACGAGAATAGAGTTTTAAAGGGTAATGATGGTGTTACTTCAGCTGTTAACATTTAAGTTGTAGAGTCTGTGTACTTTTAAATGTGTGGCTTTTTAAATTCAGGTCAGAAACAGGAATCAGAAAACATGAGGTATCAGTAGATTGAGCTCAAGAATCTACTTTATAAGCTTTTGGAATAGTGACAGTAGGAAATGAAATGGCAAATGCAGTCTCAATCCAAAATTTGTCTTGTAAAATTCACATAAATCCATTTGTTTGCTTGCTTTAGCAGCATTTGTTTGC
>NW_010139812.1:0-224 GCF_000699245.1 Pterocles gutturalis | reverse complement strand
CCCCAGCAAAGTGATATACAGGCAGGAATAAGGGATATCAACTGACTGCAGGAAGTCAGTCTCCCAAAGCAGATGCAGCATAAGTCAGTGCAGTACTGATGCTTTATTTATTTTCTTATGTCACAAGTCTCACAGGCTTTCACAAAATTACTCAGAACTGATTATATGTGTACATAAATAAAACTTTGTTGGTTGCAGCACAGAGGCAGAAAGGCTGGAGATTT
>NW_010139811.1:0-462 GCF_000699245.1 Pterocles gutturalis | reverse complement strand
AATGTTAAACCAGAGTCATATCAGACTACAGGGGTTTTTTCCTTGGTCTTAAGAAGGCAGATTGTGAATCTGTTTCTTCAGCTTGCATTCAACAACAGCAAAAGTAACCTGCCACCTACTCTATGTTTTTAGCCCTTTGCTGTCCAAGTGCCTTTCAAACACCATGATGTGCGTTATCCCTGTTTTACAAACAAGGAAGCCAAAACTTAGAATGTTTAAGCAAATTTTCCATACTCCCAAGACAAAGATGTTCCCAAGCATGGAACAGAAGAGTCAGCCCTGTGCTTCGTTCCCTAAGCTTTGCTTTTTCCCATTAATTTTAATTTTAAATTTTGTGCAATGTAACACTGGTTTAATTCAATTAGTTACTAATTTGAGGATGAGTAATTAAGATGCAAGCATCCTCAAAGTGGGTTGAATCCTGCACGCATTTTATTAATGGTGTTTTAATTCCTTCTATAC
>NW_010139810.1:0-276 GCF_000699245.1 Pterocles gutturalis | reverse complement strand
GCATCCCACGGGACAGGTACACAGCATCCATGGGAGAGGTACACAGCATCCCTGGGACAGGTACACAGCCCCCGGGACAGGGACACAGCATCCTTCAGGACAGGTACACAGCCCCCGGGACAGGTACAGCAACCCCCGGGACAGGAACACAGCATCCCCCAGGGACAGGTACACGGCAGCCCTGGGACAGGCACACACCCCCCGGGACAAGTACACAGCATCTCTGGGACAGGGACACAGCATCCCACGGGACAGGTACACAGCATCCCTGGGACA
>NW_010139809.1:0-9440 GCF_000699245.1 Pterocles gutturalis | reverse complement strand
TCTAACGGCCGCTGGCCAAGTGGCGCCCCCTTCGGCCTGGTTGTCAGAGAGGTTCCGACGATCGCTTCCCGTGGAACCTGCTGCTGTGGGGGAAATGCCGGCGTCAGGTTTCACCAGAGCCAACTGACCCAGCGTTAAAACACTTCCCGCACTCAAAGTTCAGCGAACCCCGCAGCGGTGACCTGCCCATCCCTGAACATCCATCTGAAGGGGACCTGCTACTCTCGCTAATCATTTCTGCGTCAGCTTCCCCAATGAATTGCTTTTCCATCATGAGAAGTGCCACCTTTGCACGGCAAGTTAGCAGGAAGCCGAACGAAAGAGGAGCTGAGGAAGTTTATAAGTGGCAATTATGCAGCAAAGCACCCAGGGGAAATACTTACCTGGATGCTCAAATTGCTCAACTTAAATGAAGCTCTTTTCCCCCGTTATGAAAATATGTTTCTGTGATTCTTTGCCAAAATCCTTAGGTCCAACTCTATGAACTCCAGAATTCAAACAACAATGAGGCTCAGCAAAACTAAGAATTGAGGGAAAGTCCACGGCACAGATCAGATTAAGAATTTGTTCTACCCAACAGAACACAAATGAGCAGACAAATACTGACCAAAAGAAGGAGCGGGGGTATATGAGCTCTAATTTCCATGAAATGTCTGTGTTCAGTTGTTAATGCACTGAATGTTCAAATGCTGAGAGTGACATAAATGTCTAGGTCAATGAAAGAAAAGGGTGACACTAATAAACAGGCCAGAATCTAAAAATGTAATTTTTTTAATAATTTCAAAGTTCATCAGTTTGGGAAAAAAACTAAAAAAAAAAGAACATGACTAAGCCGTTAGATCCATCTTTGCTGCCTTAAGTACATTTAAGAGTTGAGGTGTGTCTTGTTTGCTAGCCTCCATTTTTGGCTCTGGAACAAGGGAAAGATAACCAAGTTCCATTTTTCACTTGCAACTGTAAATGGCCTCTGTAAAACAGAGAGTATCGTCCATTCCTACAAAAGAACTTGATTTTTGAGCAGCTCATTGTTCATAAATGCAGCTAACTTGTTTGGAAGCTAGGTTTATTCTGTTTGTTTCTGTGTCCACTGTAGGTCAGCTTTGCACAGGAATACAGCAGAACCCAGAAAGGGTGTTCCTGCTGCATGGGAGAGTCTCATCCTTTACCCTCCATTGCAAAGAACTATGAAATTGATACTTTGTCCTTAAAGTTCATAGAACATCTATTCCACATACCCATGTGAGGGAAAAAAGATGTCATCAAAATACGTTGTCCTTGCAGTAAAAAGAAATTTGTTTGGGTAAGTTCTTAGAGAAAGGACTATGCCTGCATACTACAGGCAAAAAAAAATATAAGCAAACGCTGAACCTCTGTGACTCTTACAGCAAGGGACAATTCCATTCTCACTGCGGATGTGGTAACTGGTGCTACCTGACCCAAGTGCTTGACACCAGCTCACCATCCATGTATCTGGAAGATTTAGCTGACAATTCAGTATTAGTGCATCGTGCCTTATAGCTGCCTTTAGCTGTGGCCCACCTTTAAGGTTTCCAAGTAAAGTCAACATGCTACTCTTTAGCTTCAAAGCCAATGCCTTTTCAAGTAGCCAACGAAAATTATTGAGAATCCTAATTAATATACCTAATCCTAATTAATTTACATGCAAAGAATTATGATCAGCCATTAGTAAGCAAGTGTCCTTTATGTCCAATCTTTGGGGTAAGTCAATGCAATCAGTTATCCAGAGATTAATAGTCATAAATCTGAAGATGAGATTTTAACTCAAGGATCACAGAAATGAAACCATCAAGCTTTATCTTAAAACAGTTCAGGTTCCTGAATTGCACGTAAAGCAATTCTAGAAACTTAGAGGTCCAGAAGACTTCAATTTCCACAGGAAATTTATTCATGGACCTGATCTTGTACTAGTATTGCCTTTTAGATTAAAAAGTTATTTTCTTCTAATTTATTCCCCCCCTACGAAGTGTTGTCATAGTCCATCTCAACCTTCATTTTGCCAATAAAATTAACCACTGTTGCCTCCTAATTTATGTCTTTATCATGCTCTTTCCTGAACCTGTTCTGATAGGATTTGTTCTGACTTTCAGTATGGAGTCTGCACACAGACTAAACGGGATCTTAGCCTGTGAGAAAATACTAATGGATTCCTTTATTGGAAATCCTGTGGCTGATGCATAGTAGGATTATCATTTTTTTGTCAGAATGGTGGGTTCTGACAGAGGTTAACAGTGTCTGCTTTTCCTAAATTACCTCCATCATCAATGGAGCAAGATAAGCTGCTTCAGGAGGCAGCTGGCTGGAGACAATACCATTTTTTAAATGCAAAAGCAAACCCAGTAGATACCCCTTCATTTCATCTGTCTTCCCAATGATTTGCTTCTGCACGAGAGGAACAAGCACTTGTAAAACATATTAAGTGTGCATGAAATTCCATTACTTTGGCAAAATGAAGTAATATTAAGAGACAGAATTTTGCACTATGTCCATATTAGGAAAATTATTCTTTGGATATGATTTTTTAAATCTCTACAGGTGGTCAGGCTTTGGAGTGCAGTAGAAAAAATGACTTCACCATCTTCAGCTGTACTGTTGTTATTTTTGGCTGTTTCATACTTCATGAAGTCTGGTTAATTATTATTGGTTTTTTTAATACTTATAAATCCTTCTGGGTGAATTTTATAAAACATTTATTTTTATTGCTTATATAACTACCTAAAATGTTTTCCTTGGTAGACAACTGTACTGTTTTTGCCAAAACAGATTCTATTTCAATTTTGGGAAATTGTTGGAAAGCTAATATTCCAGTTTTCAGTGGTGCCTGTGCCATGTTATTAAACTAGGCTTTATGGAGATTAAAAATTGTTCTTGACAGGAGTCATAACCATTTGTTTACACTAACTAAGCTGTATGGCTCTATTCCATTTGGAATTCAGTGCCATTCCTCTCATACAGTGATGCTTAACCCGTAACTTCCTAGCTGCCCATCAGCCCTTGGAGGTCTCCACCGTAAACTCCTCAAACATTTCACTGCTGTGTCTGGCCCTCCACGTCCTGGAGGAGACTTAGGCCTGTGCTGGACCCATGAATACTCCTGTTTCAGTGCATCTGAGGAACTGCTAAGAGAGGTCTGGAAGAAATCTCTTTAACCAGCAGGCAACCACATCACATAATCTCTTAAATGGAGCAAGTATCTTCCTAAAAGTAGCTAGGTTCTGTGCCGTCAGTATTTCTAATGAAAAGCTATTATAACACTTAAGTGCTCCAGTGATTAGAAACCTTGTAATTCTCAGCCTAATGCAGTGGTGATAGTTTTATACTTACTTATTCTTCTGGCAAGTACGTAAACTTAAGCTGTTCTTTTCATAGGTTTTGCTTGATGGATTTGTAGACAAAGAAAGGCTCTCATCAGCCTTTGTTTTGCTTGACTAAATAAGACATGCTCTTAAAAGTTTCCTGTCATAAGACATTATTTTCATTTCTCTTACCACTCTTTTAGACTTTCCACATATGGATTCAAGTCTGACTTCACCCTGAATGTATCTTGTACAAAATACTCCAGGTAATGCCTTACTTATGCTTTTCAGAATTTACTGGCTTCATTATCTCTCCTGGAACTTTCCTGGTACATCACAACATCATGTTTGCATTTTCCTCACAAACGTGGTTTCTTACCATTTTGTGATCAGCTGGTTTTCCTCAGTTTTTCATTGTTTCCAAATAACTGACTATAAAGTGAGAATTCTGCATTGTTTTATTGTTTTTACTAGTCCACTTTCCATGCCTGTTGCTCATGTTCTGGTCATTTTGTTCCCCTTGTGTGATGTCTCCTGACTTCAGGCTGACATCAGAGTGATGTCAAGGATATTGATAAAAGCACTAAGTAAAATCAGCCCCAAGATTGATCTTTCAGGAAGTCACCATTAGTGATTTACTTTTAACTTGATACTATTCCTTTTCAGTATGATGCATGACTATCTAACCTTTATTCCGTTTCTTGTTCACCTCATGTTTCCTCTGCCAATTCCATCATCTCCAGCTTAGTTCCTACTTTTCCACATAACATCACATCAAAAGCTGCACGGGAGTCTAAGTAGATTAACTGTGCTTCATTTTTCTTGTTTAAAAATGGAGACAGACACTGCAGTAATGTAGCAAGAGGTACTGCCTTTGCCATCATGGCCAAAATCATCATCCGTCTGTTGTTTTTAATTGTTATCCCAGCTTAAAGGTACAGAGGTCCTGCTGCTTTCCTTGTCTTTTTGAACACATGTGCAAAACGTTTTGCTCAGTGTTTTAATATCTTCATTAAGACTATTCCAAATTGATTTTAACAATTTGTATTTTACATTGTTATCTGTCTCCTGAGACATAACTTTTTTTATGGATCAGTCTGATTTTCTGTTACTTTTTGACACTCTGCATATTCATAATAGATTGCTTGAGATGGTTATTTAACCAATTAGGTTTGAAGCCTGTTCCTGCAGGCATTCATTCCAATGCTTCCACCTTTAACCACGGTCAAATATTTTCATCCCCTTTTGACATGAATTAAGATGTCTTTCATGTTCACATCCTGAAATCCTTTCCATGGTTTGATTTATTTCATTCAATTATTATCTTAGTAAAGCTTGTCATTTTAGAATAGTGAGCTTGAGTTACAGAACTAGTTTTGTTTATCCTTTTAAAAATTATATTAAATTATTCCATGTAAGGTTATTTTCCTTGACATCCAAGTAGTATCATAGTTCATTATTTTGCAACGTCAAAAGTAGTATCATCTTCTTACTGCTTCCCTGGCTATTAAGTGAAGAACTATGCTACTGTTGAAGTGAAGAACACTTGAATGTTACTCATTTCTGGTCTTCGGATAATTAACTTATTTTTCCAAGTGTCACATTTCCCAATTACATTTTCTTTTCTAATCGTACTTCTGAGTTCCCTAACCATACTGAAAGCCAAACCTTGGAGTTTATACTCCAATAAAACTTTTTGACTCACTGTTTTCCATAGATACTCTCGTATGAGTCAATGCTGGTTTTTACACACTGTTCTTTCTTTCTATTTCTAAGGTGAATAGATTCAATCTTTTTTTCACTTCCTTGCTTCCCTACTGATTGGTGAAAATTCTTGCCCTTACATCATGACATTGCTTCAATACACCATGGCATGGTAATGTTTAATCACAGATGTGGAATTTTTAGACCTGCTACAGAAAGGTCCAGGGATGACATATTAGAGAATAAGAATGATGGATACTTGTTTATAGCCCTTCCTGAAAAGATCCCCGAGTGTGTGCTAAACCTTAAAACCAATTACAAACTATTCTATTGAAGGAATTACATCACTCATCATTCAAATGCAGCTACCTCAGGGAGAAGGCAAGGAACTTTTTATTAGTGTACAAAAGTATTTCAACACTTCAGGAGAGAAAATGAATAATACCGTAATCAACTGAGCAGAAAGAGAGTGTTTAGGTACGTAGTCATATGTAGTAGTTTTAAGTGGATGTAGGCCAGAAACCTAGGAAAAACCTACTGCTAAAGCAAAAAAATGGAATTGGGAATTTTAAGTCACAAATGATCAAGTCCTTTGGTTTACATTTACATCCTAAAATACAAAACCTCAAGCAGCAGAGTCATAGCAGAGCTTTCTTTTATAACTGGGTTACCAACACAGCATCCTTCAGTGGGCAGGAATAATGTCTGATTTCCCCAGGAACCTAAAACATTGTACCTGCAAGCAGATTGGCTCCTTCAGCTATCTTCTGGACATTTCTGCTTTTTCTTGCCATTTTAAACTCTTAGTTTTTAGAGTTAATTAAGGCTAAAAAAATGTTTCATTTCATTGGTTTCTGACAAACTAGCAAGATAAGAGATTCCCTTACTTCCTGCTTGCCCAAATACTGAAGAGAAGTCTCTATCACGAATGTTAGTTTGGAGTGTGCTTTCTTAAATTGTCTCCAAAGACTTTGAATGGAGAATTTGGAGAGAAAGGGAGGAAGCAACAAAATTATGTGCAGTCACAAAGCAATATTCCTTCCTGACAATTGTAGAAGATTAGGAGTCCTTTTTGAAGAGGTTAAAAATAATGTGGATTACTCTCATAACACTGTTGTCTATCAGCAGTGCTCATCATTGGTAGTCTAAAATGTATATATTCTTTGTACGTTTTATCTAGAACCATCACCTACAGGAAGATGTAAGGGGCTGATTTGCAATCTCTTACAAGTAGCAAAACTGCAGTGCAGTCAGGCTCACTAGGATCATGGCATGGAATTTACCAAAGAAATAGCTGGTCTGAATGTCTGCATAGATAATACATAGACTTTTATTGGGGTTTTTTGGTTTGGTTTGGGTTTTGGTTTGGTTTGGTTTTTGTTATGTCTTTTTGTTTATGTTGTTAAATTACATTATTAATTAAATGTATATATTTACAAGGAGCAATGTGACACAGGAGAAAAACATACTGGCTAGAATGACATTTCTCCCAAGGCTGTATAAAATAGAAAAAAAATTTCTAGGATACATGTTCAGCAAACATATTCTAAAAAGGATGAAAAATCTCACCTGTTTCAGAACTCAGGGTGAACTAACATTTTCATTATGTGTTCTAAGGAGCCTGAAGGTGCACAAGTCCATGGGACCTGATGAGATGCATCTGCGGGTCCTGAGGGAACTGGCGGATGAAGTTGGTAGTGGAAGGGTTTGGAACTAGATGATCTTTAAGGTCCCTTTCAACCCAAACCATTCTATGATTCTATAATTCTATTGAGTAATGGGTAATTTCTATATGTGTCAGTCCACTGGAACTGGAGTGAAACAGAACTTACTGAACAGCTGAGCAGAAGTGACTGAATGAATTAAGAAGTTATCCCCAGAGGGGCAGTTTTTCCTGTATCTCCTTAAGAAAGCTCAGTGGTCGCTAAATCTTTCTCTCCTTGTTTGATAGAACATTAAAGTCTACGAGCTAGACAGAGATAACAACTTCCTTTTTGATTTAGAGAATGTTTAACAAGGAAATCTTATATGTGCTCAGTTTCCAAGATCAAAACATGTTGACAAATTGTTCAAATTATCTGAAATAGTTCTGACATTGTACAGGACTGTGTAGAGAAGCAGCAACACTACAGCCAGTTGTTTAAATTAGTCAGTGTTAGAGAAAACTATAATAAACACCAATCTTGTCTTATTGTAGGCATCTGAGTAGATGTAAATACAGCAGATTAAATCTTTACCTCATTTAAATTGTTATTACTTTATTGACTTCAGCAGAGTCATAGCTACTCTTGTGTTCATAAACAGAAGACAGAAAAACTGGACAGAGCAATTATAATTGTCTATATACATTTCAGAGTAAATTTGTTGTCACTCTTCAGAAAATCAGTCACTGTCATGGAAAATCAGTGAAAATCTGTTTAGGGAATGCAAGACTGTATCACTCTCTACAACTACCTGAAAGGAGGTTGTAGCAAGCAGGGTGTCAGTCTCTTCTCCCAAGTAGCATGTGATAGGATGAGAGGAAATGGCCTCAAGTAGCACCAGGGAAGGTTTAGATTGGTTGTTAAGAAAAATTTCTTCATCAAAAGGGTTATCAAGCACTGGAACAGGCTGCCCAGGGAAGTATCTGAGTCAGCATCCCTGGAGGTATTTAAAACACATGGAGATGTGGTGCTTAGGGACATGGTTTAGTGGTGGACTTGACAGTTTTAGGCTAACAGTTGGACTTGATGATCTTAAAGGTCTTTTCCAACCTAAACAATTCTATGATTCTATGATTCGGAATAGGTTAGGTTAGAATAGGAGAGAAAATAAAATTGGAAATATTATAATGCTATTATATATTGGTGTTGGTGTATGTAAGCATACATATAATGGCATTATGTAAAATGGTACTGTATATATGTAATGTGTGTTACTTGATGATGTGTATATTTATATATACATTTATATACATATATAACCATATTTATTGTGTATTGATTTTGTAAAGAAGCTCATAAATGGTGATGGAAAGCTGCTGAAGCCAAGGAAAGACTCTGACTTCTGGAGAATAGATCAGATGCTAGAGAAGGGAAGAGCAAGAATAAAATATGACTGAAGCTTTTAAAGCAGTGGATGCTGAAAACTGCATTGTATAAACTGAAGAACTTGGAACTTCGAGTTCTCAGGAACTCATAAAACTTAA
The DNA here is from genome assembly GCF_000699245.1 of Pterocles gutturalis. Lineage (NCBI taxonomy): Eukaryota > Metazoa > Chordata > Aves > Pterocliformes > Pteroclidae > Pterocles > Pterocles gutturalis. Next base: position 1,235 of record NW_010139809.1, on the reverse strand, counting down.
AGGCCAGAAATGTATTTTTTTCACAGTATATAATTATGTAATAGAACTAGTTTTCAAAATATGTAAATGAAGCCAACAGTTTGAAGCTGTTTATTTAAGGAACAGGCAATAAAAGACACTATTACTTTTGCTTCGAATAAAAAGCAGCTGTCCACAAATGGGCAGTTAGAGTTAAATTTATTAAATGGTCAGGTTATTCAAACATGCACTTAGTTTTAATTCTGATGGGGTTACTCTACATTAAGAGTGACTACTGAGAGTCATCAGTAGAAAAAATGTCATTTTCTCTTGACTGGCTGAAGCAGGTTACACCAGGAGTACCAGGAGAAACTCACTAAGCAAAATGATTATGATTATGATTCAGTTTGAAGTGAGTCATCTTTAAGGAAGGGGCCTAAGAACAACCAACATTGTGAGAAGGTTTGAGTTGATTTTTTTTTTTTATCTTACTATTTCTATTTAAAGGCCTCTAATTATCGGATCAAAGAGTCACTCAGGTGGGAAGGGGCTTCAGGTCTCTGGTCCAACCCCCTGCCCAAAGCAGGGCCATGGGCAGGGCCATCTCTGGGGTCAGACCTGGCTGCTCAGGGCTTTCTCCAGGCAGGTCTTGAAACCCTTCAAAGATGGAGCCTGCACAACCTCACTGCAACCTGTTCCACTGCTTGACTGTCCTCAGGGTGAGAATGGCTTCCTTTATATCCAGCCTGAACCTCTCTTGTTTCAACAGGTGTCCATTGCTTCTTGTCCTTCCGCCACAGAACTGGTCCTCCCAGTTGTTCAACTGAAAACTTGCTTGGGAGTCCTTTATTGCACACTGTGCTTGTAAAAACATCAGGGAAGACACTCACCCTGTAGAACATTTCTTGTACCTTCTGGCTGACACTGCCGATACTGATTACACTGACACTCGATGAGTCAGGCTATGGTTCTTGCATTTGTAAATGTTATGTCTCTCTTTCTCTTTTTGTTTGGATGTATTATGAACATTTTGCCAGCACCTTCTTATCCACACTATTTCCTGGACAATTTTAATGTGTTCATACAGTCAGCAAAGGAAAGCGTGACTGTTAAGAAACAAAAAATCTGCATGTAATTATGTTTTGGGTGGTAGTTTTCCCTTCGTATATTTTAGTATGAAAATCTAATAAAGAGATATTTAAAAGGATTTTAATTTCAAAACAACCTTGAAAAGTCTTTCATAATGATATTTGATACTCCATTACAGTAATGATTAA
>NW_010139808.1:0-12014 GCF_000699245.1 Pterocles gutturalis | reverse complement strand
CCAGCAAAGAGCAGGGGTTCCCTAACCAGAAGCATTTGTTTTAGAAGAAACTCAGATAAACAAACCACACCAAACTGCACCAGTGGCTGACATCAAGCCTAATCGGATGATGAAACAACCGATCGCTTTCTGCTGGCATCACCAGTTAAAGATGCATACAGAGCACTACTGTAATATGTTCTGGTTTCATTCTGCAGCTACCACTACGGTGTCATTAAATGAAAGAGCCAGGCAGTTCTGATCGTTCTTATCCTGAGCTAAGTCATCCTGGACTACTACAGCTCATTTTTAGAGGAAGAGAAGCATGCGAAGAGACTACATTCACATTTCTCAGCCAAAAAGTCAGCCTCTAAGCTTGCCAACGTGGGTATCAAGAGCTGCAATGGCTTAGAAAGAGACAAGCACGCACACGCACTATTTCACTGAGCACAAAGAAAAAAGAACTGTGTCACTACTGATTCATTTCTCTGACATGATTTCTTTCAAATTCTTATCCAAGGGAACCTAAAACTACCTGATGTGCAGCAGCACTAGAAGAGGGTTGGTGTTTGCTACCAGAAGAAATGAATTCAGCAAGCCCTACATAGAGCTGGAGTAATTTTCAGAGAAGCAACACGTCTGTTGTTGACAGGAACTTCATCCATGGGAGAATCCACCTGGCACGTCTCCAAATCGAGTCTACAACAGCGTGCCCCCCACCAGTGTAACCCTACCGCACAAAGTGACCTCAGAGGGAAACAGCAGCCTAGACAGGACAGAGCAAAAGTAAGAAACAGGTGAAATATTGTCCCGTACCTGTGTGATATCTGAGTGCTCTGGTATTTCTAATAATTCAATCTGTTGTTCCTGTGCCTGTGCAATAAAGGCCTCTTTAATGTCTTCGGAAGTACAGTGGTCCAATGGGATGGGAATGACCTGGAGAGGGAGGACAACATTTCCGTAAAAAGAAGAAAAAGACAAAAGAAACCACTTGCAGAAAGCAATCCATCACCGGAGCTGGTTTGCTCCTCAGTACTGCTCGGCGTCATCAAACCAGACAGGTGAGTACCTATCTGTACAGGCTTAAACTTATGAGACTTTTTCATGTAGGAGCTGAACAAAAAAGCTGAAAACTAAAATCTTGAAAAAGTTCTCAGCACAGCCTTCTCCTTTCTAATCTATGTGGTAGTTCAAGGCCGCTCTGATACAGTTACAGATCTGCCAAATACAGAAGCCACCACAATGAACCTTGAAATGGCTGACACACAAGGACAAAAAAACAACAAAAAAAATCAAAGGGCTGGTGCTGGTAAACAATTACCAGAGTTCTGCGTATATCTTTAGATTTTCAGCCTAATTCAGTTATAAACGCGAGCACCACGCTTCTTGTGCCAGTGCAAGCCAGGGAAAGTCAGAGCAAGGTCTTGCAACTATCTGAAAACCTTATGGGCTTCTTAATCAGTTCCATCCAGGGAAAAGTTTTCCTCACCCACTCAACACAACCAACACTGTGCTGCTGTAACAGGAAGAATTAAATGACTGTGTCAGAACCTGCACACCAGTTTTATTTTTGCTCTGGCTCTGTCTGTGGGTAGGACGACTTCTCTCCATGCTCTGGGAAAGCACAGAATGAAGAGGGAACTTTGAAGATCAGCTTTCTCTTTTGATTCATTTGCAGGTAAGTGCTAGTTTATATTCTCTCAGGGTGACACTAAAACCATACCTGTAACTGCAGATGCTGACTCCTATAGTTTCTTTCAAATAGGATTCCCTTGCTTCTGAAAAATTCCTTTAGGGCAGACTTGTACTTGGTCACTTCTTCCACCACCTCTGAAGACAAGTCAGCCACTGACTGATAGTGCCCGATAGGCAAAATCAAGACGTGATCAGGTAATAAGCCACCTTTGGCCAGGGCAAGATAGCACTAGAGTGAAACAATACATGCCAGTTACTCGCTGCAAGCAACACTCACCATGTTGCAGAAGTTTACTGTCTGACTGCATTCTGAGTATCCCCCAGCCTAGCGATTCTGCCTCAGGATTAGGAGAGTCTTTACCTCTATGTCATTTATTAGGGATTGTTTATTAGCAATTTATTATTAGAGAAATGAGAGAGGGACTGCTGAAGGACCAAAAAAAAAAATTATCTTTTGAATGCAGAAAATGCCCTGTTTGCAGGAAAGCAGCTGAGTGAACTTCACCACTGTGGCTAGAAAATACACTTGAAAATTGTAAACAGCTTTTAAAGTAAGTCGAACCCGTCCCCTTAGCAGTTTGAAGTGCATTATGCTATACAGGAACAATAACTTTAAGCAAAGTGAATATCCCAATGATTGAATTAATCTCAAAGATGTACTTCAAGATATCAACTTTGAACCTATCTTAACTTCTCTTTAATCTATATGTAACAAAACCGGAACCAATCATCCCAGGGAGATCTGGCATAACTATAGACAGTGCATTGGGATAGCAAAGCAGGTCCCAGTTTACACTGAGTTCATGCTGGAAAAGTTCTGCCAGATGGTAACATAAGAAAGCCATGAAGGCTGACACAGCAAAAAGTGTTCTGGCACTGTAATCCACCTCTGCTGCTGGAACAAAACTAGGCCATGCTTCATTTTTTAAAAGACTATCTATCTACTTATGTCCTTTGTAGAGGAGATGCAAAGAAACTGAAAACAAAACCAAGAGTCAGCTTCAAATAAAGTTGGTTTGGTTTAAGATTTTTAAATTTTTTTTTAAGGTTTTTTTAAGATTTAAAATTGGAAACTGATATTTTACATTGCCATGTCTTAGCACAATTCTGCCATCATGTAGCAAAGAACGTGCTACGGGTACTTACATGTGTGCCGATACTAACAACCAAATGCTTCTCAACTTCTGGGCTGGCAAGGCAGAACCAGCAGGGCCCCGTGGGCTGTGCTTTATTGGGAGAGGAAAGAGAAACAAGCATTAGCAGAAGGCTTATTTGTCAGAACAAAGAACTGAACAAGATCTGGAAGAGCTGTTATTTTCCAGCCACTCTTCCCAGTTGATAAAGTGCTGAAGATGTCAGAAGGACGCAGCTCCTGGAAGTACTGGTGCCTCTGGGAAATTCCAGCAAGAGAGGAGGTGGTGGCAGTTACACGCTTGCTGACTGCCGTTCTCATCGAGTGCTCTAATTTCACAGAAGACCACTAATTCCAGGAATTGAGTGGTTACAGCTCACTACTAAGAAAGCACCAGTGAATTTAAGCAAACAAAACAAAATGAGGTAAAATGATTACACAGGTACAGACAAGGATAGATGCTGTCAAACGCACTTGTCAGTTCTGGCCTGTTCGTGGTGCTCAAAACAGCTGGATTCACACTCAAATTGCAATACCTGAGCTGACCTTTAATAGCAGCTGATGGCACTGATAAGTTCGGCCTCTCCTTAGGGTCACATGCTATATTCGCATCCTCTACAGGCTGTGTACAGGAACAGACTATCAGCTCTGCAAATGCAATAAACATGATGGGGCTCTCCCCAGAACTGCAGGAAACCAGATGTCCAATTTTGGGGTTAATTTCCAAGCAAAACCACATAACAAGGCTCTCTTCTCCTGACATCAAACTCCAGAAGACTTTGGAAGTTCTAGGAATATGCACAATGGCACACTGTGACCTACAGAAGTGATGGGGGAAAACAAGAAAACCCACGCATATTCCTTCATTAGAACTGACTGCCATCGCAGCCAGTTGTGTCTCTGCAAGCATGTGTAGAGCAATGACACCACACTTGCTTTAGCATAATTTAACCAGTAGAACCATTATATGCAAGGACTATGCAAAGGGTTTGGAAATCTAATAAATAAAAACTGAATAACTTAGTCTCACGTAACAAAGGCAACCAGACTTATCTACCAGAGGCATTCTTGAAGAATGTTTTCTTACCCACTGGCAGTGGGAATAGCTCTCACAGAAACAAAAGGGGAGGCCGACATATACATTTGCTTTTTAAGCCCAAATTTCTTTATAACCGAGACCAACATTTCTAAAGACATACACTTGCAATAACCCCGTCACTGAGAAGAAGTCATGATAATTTCATTTGAATTTCTTCAAGTCAGACAAACTCTAATGAGACTCACAGCACAGAAATACAGAGGCAACAGGAGGGCTTCCTCCCTTCGTAGTTCACTAATACTTTGTGAACTCACGGCACAGAATCGCTGAAGTGGTGTTTCAAGAACTTGTCAGTACGGTGATCCAGACTCTTGCACATTGGCAAGCTGACATATACAGCTCAACATCCCGAGAAAAATTAAGAGTGAGATAGTCCCATGCCTCGAGGGAAGAGCTCAGGAGAAAAGCATCTGCATACTTACGGGGTTTTTTGGCTTGCTTAGGTTGTGAGTCCCCTCTCTCTTTCCCATCCGAGGGACGTTTCTTTCCCTGATGCTTCTTCAAATCAAAGAAAAACTGACAAGCTGGTTCGTCCTGTTTAGGAAAGAAAGACTGAGCCCATTATAACGGCATCACAGAGAGTCACAGTACATACAAGAACCTGATTTTTCTTGAAGAGGCGTGTAACCACCTTCGAAAAGCATCAACAGTGAAAGCACCGATATCCTGGAACAGAATTAATTGAGCTCTCCCAGTAACGTAGCAGACTTTGCCTCCCTGGATGCACAACCTCAACAAGGGAAAAAATTCTGGGAGAGCTGCCCCAAATTGCTATGTTCTCCTATTTAGCTTCATGCTGAACATTCAGAACTGCTTGATTTTATGGATTATTCAAATCTTTTTCACCTGACAGCCCAGGCCAAAAGAATGTCAGTATTTCTTAGAGATGTTAACCTCACACAGACTCACACAGAGGCTGATACCATTTGATGAAGTTGTCATGTACAGCATTGAATCTATACAATTTGATTGATACAGTTGATGTAAATAGTTTACACAGAACCCTGAAGTGTATTGGACAGAAATATTCCAAGGTTAAAGCCAAACACTGTTCTAAGCTCCCTGAACACAGAGAGTGAAACCAGAGTGAACCCATGGGGGAGAAGGCAGCAGTACCTCTGCGCACAGGGTTGCTTTGGTCTTCTGTGCCTCTTTCCATGATTTCCGGTATGGATTTTCTGTGACGTCCTGTGGCTGTTTCACCAGCTCGGCAGGGTCCATCAAGCTCATCGGCACAATGCTGAAGGCATAGAGATACTAAAACAAAAACAGATCGTTCAAATGAAAGAAGCTTTGCCATAACTGCAGGTCTGAAGAGGCCAGCTGTGAACTCAGCCACCCTGAAATGGTAACGCACAATTCAGCACTGCAACAACTCAGCAAATCAGTGCTTAAGCTAAGGCAGCCCATGAAAAACACATTCCCTGTGCCAGTCTCCCACCCAGCGCAACCAAGAATTTATGGAGTGCTTCCAAGTGGCTCATTTCACTTCAACAAAAGATTTCTTTTAAAAGCAGCAGTGTATCTGACTTGAAAAAAGAAATGACCTTGATCCTTGCCTGCTTGCAGACTTGCTTTCTGTCCACAACTCCTGGAGCTTTTTTTGTTACCAGGCCTGGTTCCTATGCCTTCTTAACCACTAGCTACCTGTCCTTCTATACCAATATTCTCTAATTTTGTGAAAAGAAGAGAAACAAGTTAAAAAAAAAAACACAAACAACAAACCAGCCCCATCCCAGAAGTTATGTATTTTCAGTGACTTGCAAGGGCTTCTTTGGAATTTTGCTTCTTTCTTAAAGCAGGACATGTGAACAAAAAGTAGGAAGAGGAAGGAATGGCAGCTTTCTGACCTCTTTCCTCTGCAGCTATCTTCACAGCTACATGCCATTTGACCAGGTAGAGAAGAACAATGGTGCCTCAGAACACATATTGCAGCCCTTACCCCTCTGACAGAATGGGCAAATGGTATCTGTTACTCAAGTGAGAGAGATCCCTCTACATCAGTCAAGCTTTTAAGCAACCAGTGCAGTCCTCTGTCAAAAGCTGGGCTTACTCTGCCCTATTACTTGTACTTGAGAAAAGAAGAAAGATTCAAGAGTGTCAGTACCTTTTTCTTGCTTGTATTGCCGACATCAGCAAGTGCAATAAACCTGCTCACGTGCTGGGGGGTCTCCTGTAGCACTGTGTGGTTTCTGAAAGGAAGCAAAACACGGCTGTACTGGCATGTACAGTATAGAAAAGGACAGTGGGTAAACTGCGTGTCCTCCACGAAGCTCCTCAGACAGCACGTCAGCAACATGTACAGTCTTCGGCCAAGAACGAGGAGGCTTGAGGACACACAGACTCATGAGATCTAACAGCAAACAGCCACACAGACCAAGGTGACATCTCATCGCAGTCCAAGTAGAGAGATGAGAGGACAATTCACTAGCCTGAAAACAGCTACACCTGTAAAGTGTTTCCTGCAGAAAGGATAACAACCTCACCCAACATTAACACAACAGCCTTAGTTGTGTTAGGGTGGGTTGTTCTGACGCTAGTCACATTTTATTAACAAAGTTATGACTGGAGACACCAGTCTCATCACCACACAAAAGCCTTTTTATGATACATTTTCAGAGATACACCCCTGAATTAGGCTGAACACTGTTTAAATGTGACTAAGGGCAATTAACTTGCCATCAGATTCGCAGGAATGTACTCAAGCAAGTGTTGTCAGCAATGGCACAGTTTTCGAGGCAGCAGGAATTACGGTAATAAGATGCATCTGTGAAACAATCTTGACCCTGTGTTGGGGCTGGATGACTTAATAAAATTATTTTAGTTTTCCTCCTGTGTTCTTTAAAAATTGAACTCTCATTATAAAAATAAATGATATTTCACACGGTCTTACAAACCTGTAAGGAAGTCTTTCATAATAGGCCTTTTCCAGGGCAGCAAAGTGGTACCTTGGTTTGAGACTCGCAGCTAGATCGGATATTAACTTGGAGCCACATTTCTTGGTATTGATTTCTCCCTACAAAATGCAAACCAAGTTTTATTTAAAAAACTGTCAGATTGCAGTGAAAAGAAAGAGTTTTATACAGAACTGCATGCTGGAAATGTAGAGACTGACTATAGCAGTTACTGTTCCCTGGAAGTGGGAAAAAAAGTCAAAAGGGCTTGATCTCGTATTGCCAGCCAGAGCCTACGTATTTATTCCATTCTGTGTACTCAGGGTTTGCATCCACTCATTTCATCAGTCCACATTTGTCATCTTTTCCTTCTCTTGGTCTTGTGAAGTCAGGGCAGCACAGAGTGAATTTGGCAAACACAAACAGATGTCAAAATCATTAAGACAAGTTTTCACCACATGCCCAGAGTGCCAAAGGAGTTTTCCTCTCTGTGCTCCGTCCTGCTGCCCTCAGAGCAGGCATGGCAGAGGGGAGCCCGGCAGTGGTTGCACTGAGGGCTGGCTGCTTCCAGCCCCACTGAAAACAGCCAGAGCTATAAAGCACCTCAGGAAAAAGAAACGCACAGACTTCTCCAGGCAGTCGATTCTCATCCATGCAATTTAGCTCCTCACACTGCTTTTGTTGAAAGAGAAGCTTCAGGTGACAAAGAGCAAGAGACTTAACTGTTCATTCCTCAAACTTCCTGCTTTATTTGAGTGACAGTATTTCAGGGTCTCAGTGCTCCAGGGAAACTCCAAGACTTATCACTGCATCTGTCAGGTGATAAAGTACACACTCCACAAGATGCATATTTGAATCACTGGAATCACTAGTAATATACTCCTCTGTTAATCCATTCTCAGAAAATTCATGTTGAGGTAAGCCACAAGTGTAACAACCTGACCTACTGCAGAGAATCCCCAGAGGAATTTCAAGACCTGAGTTTTCTTTTTAAGCTAGAACATCCCTACAACTTGTTTGTCTCCAATTCCCTGGAGTGTTTTTTCTTAGGGGGGGAGATGAGGGAGTGTTCTTTATGCTTTTAGACTGAGGATTATATATCTTTTTGGATGTTAGAAGATACTGAGAGGAAACAAAAGTGTACTCTTGCCACGGTATGCAGCCTTGCTCCCCAGGAAGGTTTCAGAGCACCTGAACTTAAAACTGGAAAGTCACTTCTGCTAAGGAACACTGACAACAGAAAATCGGACACTATTGACTCTGATTTTTCAGGCAGGGACAGATAAAACACCCTGAGGTCTCACAAATTCTCCTCACCATTGGTCCTTCTTCTCTGAAGAACCAGAACATCTGCTGTCCATTTTTTACTCTCAGCCTTCTCAAGCACTCGGAGATAGCCCAATAGCCCAAATTGTCACAGCAAGCAGAAAGGCAATCCTTTGCTGACTCCATCTGGACCCCGATTCCAGCAGACAACAGAACACTTACCGCACTGTTGGCAAAAGTCCCCACATCTCTGGGCCAGGGGGACGTGAGCAATATATCCACACCTTTGAAGTTTGGCATTGATAACAAAGATGTTTTTAATTCTGCCACATCCTTTGCGCTAAAACTGTAGGCAGGAGCTGGCTCATCTTGGGACTCGATACCACTCAGGTATGCGATCTGCAGTCCAGAAGTACCACTGTAAAGACCGCGACGGCCTGCAGTAACACACAGGCATGCACTTGAGATGTAGACGCTGCAAGTAATTTCTTAGTCACATGATGGACAGAGGAACAAATTCATCAGTCCTGCCTTACCACTACTGAAACTGTCCTTACAGACAGCTCATGTTCTGTGCCCATCAACTGCAGTAAAGACATGTTTTAGTGCAATGGCTCAAACCCTGCCTACAAGGTGAAGCAGCTGTTCAGACAGCCCCCAGTCTTCTCTCCTCGCTGCTGTCTTGCTTCTCAAAAAAAAATCAATCTGTGTCAAAAACTCAGTAGGAAGGCCAACTGAAAAAAGCCAAGTGCAAGTATGTTTACTTGTTATGTTTTTTTGTCAGGTGGCATTCTAGAAAGAAACTAGGTTTCCCTTTTACCTTTGCTACAGCTCCATTACTTTTTAAGATGACAATTCTTCCCTCTGCTACTGCAGAACAGTCTCAGATCATAGCAACATCAGACTGCAGGTAGGAAACCTTCCCCATACAAAGACAGCCACACTATGGGAGTAAGACATTCTCAAAGAACAGGCTCTTTCAACCACTCTTCCTTTCGGTTAGTTCAGTTAGAAAACAACAAAGGAAGCAGGGTTCACTTTCACATTTTACATAGCAGATTGTACCAACATACCAGTCCGAACTCCAGAATAAGAATTGCGAACTTAACATTTCCAGAAGAAGAAAGGGCTTGGAAGTGGAAAGATCAGAAAAAGTTCACAAAAGTACCAGCAGGCAAATGCACATCCCTTATCACAAACCACCTGCAGCCTTACCCAGGTAAGTGATGTTCTCAGCTAATTCGCAGCCACTGACGTCTGGGAAATAGCACACAGTCTCTTGGTCATTAGCACCAAGCACGTAGGTTGGAATTGGAGCTGGGGAGGAAAACCACACTCACTCAGTCTTCTTTAATTCAAGTACATTAGCACAAGCTCAGTCCACATTTCCTAGAAATTGCAGCAGGTCCCATTCTACAGACCCCAGCACCACTCCTCTGCAGCGTGCCGAGGAGCAATAAACACAGACCAAGAAATCTTCCTTCCAGATAAGCCCCCAAGCCTGCTGTTTCTACAGATGCACATAACACCAGCAGAGAATAACGTCTGCTTCAACTACAGTTCGCTCCACTGCCGACATAAGAAGATCAGCTCTGAAATGATCCGTAGCCCTAAAAGCACAGCTCTTCCCTAGGGCAATGCTGAGGAAATACCAGACCCCCCAGGGACACCTGGTGATTCAGGTTAAGCTGGTCTAAATTCACATGGCTCTTGAAAAACTGTAAACCATTGATGTTTTAGGGGAAAAGCTCGTGTTCACCAGCTCTTTGATTCTCTCAGTAGAAGAACTTGCCATATGTCTTCACCTTGAAATAGTGCATATAATAAAAAAAACGCAATGACAAATACCAGTTTTAATTCCTCTACGGCTAGGTGATCAATAAAAATTTATTTCTCAAAACAGCAGAAGTCAAATCTTTTTAAGCTTTTAGGAGTTAGAAAAAGCTATTAGAAGTTAGTCAGAATGTCAGAGACACCCCCTGCAGATTTCCTGGCAGACTGGTACACCAGTAAGCTGGTCAACAGTTCACCTGGTCAGCAGGTCTTAGTTTTTCACTGAATCAAAACTAGCAATAGTTTCCTATTTAAGAAGGGAGAGCAGCACAAATGCAGCAGCTCTGCTACACCTGTTGTTAGACTGTTGCTTGAAGTTCCAGCTCCCATGGCCGGAAGATACATAAGATTGCTTTCAACTGCAGAGCAGAGTTTGAAAACCTTATGAACAGATTAAAACCAAAGTGAAGTGACATGAATCTTGTTTGCGTCTGTATGCATACAGGTGAAATGTTTTCAACAGTTCAAAGAGTAAAGACAATTCAAGTGAGAATGAGCAAAAATGCATCGGCCCAGGGAAAACTTTGCTGTTAACACACACTTTTCTCCCTGCGCACACAGGGCTTCCTCAGGGAGCAAAGTTGGGAGCAGTAACAAGTCTCCTTATATTCTCATAGCAACAGGAACACAAGGCAGCATGCCTCGCCACGGGAAGTCCTCAGCCACAAGCAGCAGATGGGACAATCTTTCTCCAGACGGCTCATGCAGATGCACAAACAAGTCGGGGATAATGGGGGAGTGATGCAGCAGCAGAGAGAAACCAGGCAGCAGAAGTCCCAGCTCCTTTCTAGCTTGCCTCATGCCAGGGGCAAGAGCCAGAGTAGCACTGAAGAGGAAAGAGGAACACTACAAACGCTCATGAGGTAGCATCTCCTTTACAAGAGGGGTGTGGAGAGAGGCAGAGAAGCCTACACAGGACTTTTCATATCCATGGCTGGGAAAACATCTTCAGCACAAGGGCTGTGGGGACCGAGGAGGAACGGGGAAACCCTGCTCCTTTGGAAAGCCACCTGATCTCCATGTCTGAAAGAATAGAGATGCTCAGCCCACCAGCACCTCTGCTTTCCCATTTCTTCTCGGGCCTGAACGCAGGGAGGGGAAGAACAGCATTGCTACACCCTGCAGAGAGGTCTGTGGTGGAAGTGTGAAGGTGGGTGTGAACAGAGAATGAGCGGAAATTTCTGCAAGGGAAGCACCAGGAGTGGCAGGAGGAGGGCTAGACAAAGGCAGGTGTGCTGGGGTCCCACAGCCTGCTGACCGAAGCACCATAAACATCTACGTACAGCTTCTGAGGCTACCCAGGTTGAGAAAGCAAGGGCCGCCCCACGTGGAGACAATGGCAGGAACAGAAGTGGAGCCATAAGACATCCAGGCAAGGAGAGAGAAGACCCTGACACCAATGAGCAGCACCCTGTGTTTCTCCTATGACCATGAAGAGAGCTGGCCAGGTGACCCAGGCACAGGCTTTGATGCCCAAATCGTGGGCAGGCCACTTGGACACAGGCACCTTTGTGCTCCCCAGTCTGAGAGCAGGACAGAAATTAGTTTCGTTTTAAAACAAACCCATCTGTCCCTTTAACATGACACCACTTCACTGCGACTTCTGAATTCAAAGCACACTGTGATGAGACAGCAAAGCAGGTCACGAAATAGTGCAGTCACCACCATCCAGAGTGAGAACGCCTTCCTTACCTTTCTTGGCCCCTGTGCAATACTCTGCCCATTCTGCCTCTGAAGTAGAGCCAAAAAAATTGCCAACGCATAAAAGCATCTAAAAACACGGGATAAAGAGAGAGTTGCTATTTGACCAAAGACACAACACATGCAACTTTGTCACCGATAGGCTGTACTGTCACAGCACTGTGCAGCCCTTGTTTGTTATGGTAAAGAGGTTCCTCTGTGTTTATCTGCGTCTAGTATTAAACATGTCACAGCAATATTACCGGGTTTAAACGTGACAAGGAGACAGCTGCTCTCCTGCGCTCTCTGCCCGCAGGTGACAGCTCCCCCCAACCCCTTGGTGCTGGGCAAGGAGGTCTGAGGGAGTGCAAAGCCCCCTCCACCAGGCCTTTCCTCCCACCAGCACAAAGAGGAGGGTCCCGGCCCCAGAAACCCG
>NW_010139807.1:0-1390 GCF_000699245.1 Pterocles gutturalis | reverse complement strand
TTTTCAACCCAGGCCATTCTATGGTCACGCATCCTAGTGTAACCCTGTCTTGCAGATTTATGTCATTATTTTAGTGACAGGCAGCAGGCTTCATAAACTTCAGACAAAGCTACAGAGCACAGATGATGAGGAACACGAACCAGCTATTAGCAGCTCAGATGCACACCTGCTGATGGATTTTTTTCACTAAGGTTTTGTCCATAGTCTTTCTTACTTTTATCAGGGCTCGTACAGTAATTTGTAAGTCCTGTTGATGATATCAGCATCTTCTGGTTTTCAGCAAAAATTTGATTTCCTCTCTGCTTCTGATAGATGTCTCTGGTCAGCAGACCCTGAGGAATAGTCTTGTTGTTCCTGACGTACGGGAAGTTATGAGCATAACTCATGCTCTTTTAATGTTCATGGGTATAATCTGAATAAATCACTGACATTAAAGTCTGTAACCCTTTTTAGTCTGAAAATTGACATTTTAGGAGGTTAAGCTCCTCTATCTGTCTAATGTTGTCCTTGTTGTGCCAGAAGTGTGCAATGTCACTCATTTCAAAACTGTTTGCACTGTGCCTTGAAGCTGTACATCTTTAAATGGAAGTAATTACAGACTTATTCAGGGGCTGTCACTTTCTCTTTGCATTTCCTCACTGTTACCAGTGGTGTAAAGAGGACAAGCAGATTTGTTAGGTTTCAGTCATCTCTCTCCAGATAGGAAAGATCTTCCCTTAATACTCTCCTGGAGGTTCAGGGGATAAGGTGCAGGTGATCCAACCAACACCCTACCTCTGAATATCAGTCTGGGTCATCTCTGCTTCACTCAGCCCCTAAGAATTATAGCTGTAAGGGTTAACTCTCTTTAATTACCTCTTCTGACTCTACTTGCTGCTTCAGTTCTCCATCTCTATTTTTTTGAAACTGAAGAAGAGCTAAAGGATTACTAGATGAAGTTTATTCTCTTGATTTTGTCCAGTTGCTTCCTTACCATTTCATATCCCAAATTTATATCCTAGATTTGTGTCTCCCCTCCACCTTTCCCCACAAATATGTATGGTGCCTGCTGTAAGAACTAACCTGCTAAATAAAGCATGTTCATTCAAAACGATTAAATGAGTTAAGGGAGTCAGCCAAGATAAATAAACAAACCTCTTTGCCATTGATTCTTGTCAGAGCTGTCTATGACAACGATGAAGCATGATAAGAATTAAATATGCAATGATTTGGGTTTGGGGAGGTGGGCTGTGTGAGTCCATGTGACCAGCACTGCTGGTGTGTGACCATTTAGGTCTGTATATATTGTTCTCAGAGATTACTTTTTAGGGTGATCTCTCCCTTACTCTCTGGTATTCATTATTATTATTGTTATTATTATTGCTATCATAGAATCATAGAATCATTAAGG
>NW_010139806.1:0-212 GCF_000699245.1 Pterocles gutturalis | reverse complement strand
GCAACGGGCAGCGGGGAGGGGGGGACCCGCCGGGGAGAGGAGCCGCTTTCCCCCTTCAGATGGAAATTGGTTAGGACAGAGAACCGTGTCTGAGCTAACCAAGTGGAACAGAATTCCCTGTGGTAAAATTAAGTGATCTCTTTATTTCACCATCCTGATTGAATAATCTTATCATTTTAAATAGAGGAGGTCTCCAAGGAATGTAAATAATA
>NW_010139805.1:0-1519 GCF_000699245.1 Pterocles gutturalis | reverse complement strand
CCTGTTCTCTGTTTTCGTTGCGGTGTGAAATAAAACCACGTAAAGATGAGGCAATGGGGTCCTCGTCTCTGCCCTGCACCTGCCGGCCACGGGAGGTGGCACCGGGGCTTCCCCGGGGCGCCTCGGACCCAGGGACACAGTGTGACACAGGGAGGTGGGCTTGGGGCATGGCTGCTGGGTCAGGAGCAATTTAGGACCTGTAATGGGGCTGGAGGGGGGAAATAAGGAGGAAAGCCGCTGGCTGCAGCGAGCTGAGCCTGCTGGAGCATCTTCTTGTCTCTGCACCCTAGAACCGTCGCTGAGCGGCTCTGCCCCACCCGTGCTGCAGAGCGCTGGCCACAGCAAGGACGGGCTCACTCTTGCAGCGGCCTCAGAGCTGGGGCTTGCTGGGCTCCCTCCCCCTGCCCTGTTCCTGGCCTGGCAGCAGCTTTATTTTACCTCATTTACCTCTAACAGCAGTTTTTCTAAGCAACCAGGTGCCCGTGGCTGGTTTTACTTGTGTTTATCTTGGCACAGCACAACCGGAGTTTTATAGAGATAGTGGTAACAAGCAGTTGTTCGATATAAAATATTTACGACGCTGACATGACGCTGTAGTATAGAGGAAACGCGGTCTCGGGATGATAGCAGCAGCCTCGAGAAGTGACGATGCAGGATGTGGGACAGGCACGAAGGGGGAAGAGGCTCGGCCCCGGAACCCCTGTGGCCGTGCCAGCCCCAGGTGTGGTGGCTCAGCCCAACCTAAAGTATAAAAACCATCAAACCACGAATAAAAGAACTCGGCAGAGAGCAGCAGGCAGGAGCTTGTGTCCCCCCACGCGTCCCTTCCCGGCGTGACAATGAGCATAGTCTAGAGCCCGGCACGCAGCTTCACATTTAGACTGAGCTCCACCCGAGCGCTGCCATCACTAGACGCTGCTTAATACTGCGGCGTAAGTGCACGGCCGTGACACCGGGCTGCGGTGGGCTCCCGGGCCACTTCGAATGACTTCAAGTAAGTAAAATTTGTATTAAACATTAATAAACATCAATGAACATTCCACATGTGGAATATCTAAAAGAACCTGTTCCGAGAGCGTGGGGCTCTCCGCTGCGCCCGCAGGCTCTACTGCGAGAAGATGCCCTTGAAGCGGATCTTGTCCTCGGCGTCCTTCTCACGCAGGCGCGCTTCCAGGCTCCGCAGCTCCTTGGAGACGACGGGGCGCAGCGAGGGGTCGAGGTCCAGCACTTTGGCGAAATCAGCCTGTGCCTCCGCCACGTTCCAGACCGCCGCGTGCGCCTTCCCCCGCTTGAAATAAGCCTTGACGTTGTCTGCGGGGAGAGAGCTGCTGGGTCAGCGGAGCACGGGGGGGGCCTCCCCGGTACCTGCTCCCCCCGCCAGCACCCACCGCAGCCCCTGGGCTCCTTACCCTCGTACTTGTTGAGAATGGAGGAGCAGTGATCTAGCACCTCGTAGTACTCCTCGCACTGCAGCTTGCACTGGCAGTAGTTTAACAGCAAGGGTGTGATCTTCTGGTCC
>NW_010139804.1:1671-3034 GCF_000699245.1 Pterocles gutturalis | reverse complement strand
AACCAAAACCAATCCAGGAATAGCTGCCTGTGGCCTGGAAACACCTCTGTGATTCTGGGCACTGGGAAAGAAGACGTGTATGTATATATATATATATAATGTATGTACATTAAGTCTCCCCAGCAAACACCATTTGATTCTGTGTTTCCTTTTCACAGACCTTAAGGAGGTGCAGGAGAGACCAGGGCCAGGGGCAGCTCGGATATCAATTTGCTGCTTGGAGAAGCCGCTCTCTGTGTGCAGGGGCATCCATGGGTCCGTTTGCCCTCCCACAAATACATTTCCTTGGCAGGATATGGAGGGGAGCACACGTGCAGGAGTTAAAAGCCCATGCAGGCTGGAGGGAGCTGGGATGGAGGTTGCTGGGGTGGGGAGATGGTGGAGGTAGAAGGGGGATGCAGCAGGGAGGGAGGGTGCACAGGGGATGGATGTGAGGCACAGGAAGCTGGGGGAACTGAAGGGGGAAAGAGCCTTTTGGAGTTGAATTGTGTGAGGAGGTGGGGGAGGGTGCTTTGGGGAAAGGAGGAGCTGAAGGGTCACAAAAGAAGGGGGTAGGTCCCCAGGGGTGGTGTGGCATGGGAGAGGGGACGGTCAAGGCATGGTGGATGCATCCATGGAGCAAACAGGGAGTGGGGATGAGGAAGGGTGTGATGTGCAGAGAAAGGATGTGGGGATATAGGGAATGAGGGATGGGGATAAGGAGATAAGTCATCCATGGGGGGATAGGGAGACCATTTGTTAGGAACCTGCCCTGGTCAAAGGGAAGAGGTGAAAGCCAGGGGAGTGGCTGAACACTGTCCAGTGGCCTGGACAACTCTTTTATCATAATGGTTTTGCCTGTCCATCCAGCCCATGTATTTTTGGCCCACGGAAGGAAGGGGGTGGGGATGCAGAGGCAGCTAAAAATAGGGGTGTCCCTGCCCATTCCCCCAAGGCGGGCATCCGTCTGTCTGCCTGCCTGCCCGCCTGTGGGGTTGCTGCGGGATCTGGAGGAGGGGCAGGTCCAGCCTCCTCCCCATGGCTTCTGGCTCTGCTTTTGTTTGTCTCACAGCCCTACGGGGACAGGAAGAGGCCACAGGGCCGGCGAACAATGGCTCATTCTCTGGGAGTCCGCGCCTGCCGAGGAGTGATAGGGGACGTGGGACAGTGGCCAGAAGGCAGGCACAGCCTCACAGCACCGCCACTGCAGGAGCTCACCCCCCAGGAGAAGATGGGGTCCACTGGTGAGATGTGAGGGGACCTTCCCCAGCCCATCCCTCTGCCCCAGTCCCCAAACCAGGCTCCTGTGCCTGGGCGGAGAGGGGATGAGGGGTCATCTCACATGGGTGCACTTTATGGAGGAGACGAGGGAGGCAACACTGGC
>NW_010139804.1:0-1640 GCF_000699245.1 Pterocles gutturalis | reverse complement strand
TGGGAGCATGTCTCTGGCTGGCACCAGGGAAACCTGTTGTTCGACAGCCTCTCCTTGGGCCTGTGAAACCTGCAGGGAGGTTGGCTGGAGCTGGTATCCCTCAGTGGGAACATCTCCAGCTGGGGCCAGGGATGTATTTATTTGGGAGCTGTAGCGTGCCTCTCTGTCCCGGCTGTTACTGCACTCACCGACGCTGTGCCAGTACTGCTGGTGGCAGCTCTCTCCATGCTCTGTGCTCCCTGCTGTCTGGGAGATGGCCAAGGGGCATGGATGGGTGTTCATGGTAGGGGGTGATAAACCCTTTAATCCCATCTCTTTCTTCTCCAGACCCCCCCTTTTCTTCTCATGGCACTCTGTCTCCCAGGGGCCATTTACTCCAGGGATATTAGATCTGACAACCAGGTGCTAGAAACGCCTCAGGGAGAGTCTCTCCCGGTATTTCTCCAGACATGGTAAGGGTGAGAGGAGGTGGCATTAGCACCTGAGGTAGGGTAGAGGTTAGGAGATATTTTGCAGGGGTTGAGCAAGGAGGGGACAGAAGAACCTCCCTGTCTCCATCCCCCTTTTTTCAAGGTCTCAGATGCTTGGGGCTGAATGCTTGCCAGGGCTCCTCTTGTTTACTCAGCCGGGGAGCTGACACATCCAAGGTCTCTGCTGACTCCACTTTCCCACATGCTGCTGGCGGGCGCATTCCAGGGCAGAGTGGAGATCAGCGCAGAGGCATGCCAGAGGTTTCCATCCGGGATGCCATCCACCCTCCCTGCTCTCCCCAAGCATCCGGCACCTCCTGCCAGGCCGTGAAGAGCGGACATCACATCTGTCTGGCATCCTGGGCTTTTATAAGCCGAGGCTGGCACAGAGCCCAAACATGGGCTGGGACCCTGGGGACAGGGATCTGCGTCTGAAGCCAATCACCTACAACAAGGTTTGGTTCTTCTCCCAGCTCCCCTCTGAAGATCTCAGTCCTGCTCCCGGTGATTACCCATGGGAGAAGTGCAGAGGGGCAGGGGATGCCTGTCTTAGCTTAGTCCTCCCTGGAGGGACCACCTCCTAGGAACTAGTCTGAGCTTTTTCATCTTAGGATGGGTAACACAGCTGGGTTTAGCTTGCTGAGGGTTAACAGCATTGGGTTCCTCAAGGGTGACTGTGTGAGCTGGAGGAGGAGCTGCACCCTTCTCCAGGCACCCACTCTGGGCAGTCGCCCTGACCCTGCGTGGCTGCCTTTGGTTTTAGGAGGGAAGGCCACAAAGCTTTTAAAAATAAGCGCCAGGAGATAAAGAAGGGTTTGGCGAGCTGGCTGCAGGGCTGGGGCGGGACAGTGGCCCTCGCCCTGTCATTTCGGCTGTTTTTTCCCCCGTGTTTTTTCGGCGGGAGCCTCCTTGTCCCGCCTCTCCCAGGGCAGCTGTCAGCTTTGCCTCCTCGGACCTTGGGTCGCTGGCAAAGGACCACCACGACCTTTCCTCCCCTCTCCGGGATGGGGCTGGCCCGCAGAGGCCCCTTTACGCCCAGCCTCAGTGTCTGGAAGAAGGGGCCTCGTCTCCCTCCTTGGCTGCCACAGGAAATGCGGAGCCTGAGGGTCAGGGGCCAGCCGGCAGCTCCTCCCGTGGGGGCCAAGCAGCCCAACACTAGGGCTTGTATCA
>NW_010139803.1:0-30812 GCF_000699245.1 Pterocles gutturalis | reverse complement strand
ATAATTATAAAATAAACATAAAATAACGTAATGCATTAAATGTAGGATACCAGTCCTGAAAATTTTAGGAAATTAGAAATTAACTGAATGAGGAAGAAGTGGTCTTAGTAACAATATTTGTTTTGTGAATTCAGGAAAAAATGAGATTAACTGGCTGTTCAGAGTACTCTGGTAGATGTGAATATAAATGATACAGAAAAGCAAAAATGTATACTTGTCTGTGATATATTAAATGGTCTGTTTAAATAAACTGATTGGTACAAACCATTCTTTTTTTTTCAGCATTAAACATATTTGGCTTAGAAATCTTGCACTGGCAGAGATTTGTCTGGATGATTGTGCCTTTTTGTTTATATACTTAATAGTAAAATTAAGACAAAGTGTAATTGTATTCATTTGACTAATGCTATGGAGAGCCCTGATGTACATTTCATAGTTACTGACAGATCTGCCAGAATGCTTTTTCTTTGTTTTTAGTCCGGCTTTGTTTTCAAGATTTTTGTTGTTGGGGTTTTTTTGTGGTGGTGGGTTTTTTTTTTTAATTGAAGTATAAAATAAAACATGGGAAACCAGAACACAATAAAAGTTTTTGCAAGCTTCTGGCAGTGCAGGCCACTTAAATTTTACCATCTTGGCTACTGTGATTTGAATGTGCATTTAGTGCAGTGATGTTTTTACCTTCTCCAGAGTTCATAGTTAACTCATTTATCATCTGCATACACATATTGGTCTTGATAATGGGGTCCTTTACTGAAATAGTCAGGTATTTAGTTTCCAGTTCTGGCTTATCAGTTATGGCCTGTTTTATAATTCATATTCCCAAGCAGGGTGTTAATATTAGAAAAATTATCACACCTTAAGTGATGGAGCATTTGCCCACACTTAGTGTGAGATATCTGTGTGTACAGTTATCTCAAAGAATTCTGGTCACTCTGGAAATTGCTTATAGTGTCTCACTGTCTGGTAGGTTAGATACAATAATTTTAAAAGAGTCTTGGTTTTAAAGTAGTTAATTTGAATCACTCATCTATTCTAAGTCGTGTTTTGTTCTGCCACATGCTTCCAAGTCCTCCTTTGTCTGCTCTTTGGTCCAGTTTAAATTCGATCTTCCTGGATTTAAGCAACATCCCTCATTTGGAAAGAAAGACTTCCTCATGCTTCTGTTGAAATCATTAATAGCTTTGTTTTTGGCTTCTGTGAATTTCCATAACAGCTCCATAATGCAAGCGGTAATACTTCCTCAGAGCGACACACTCACCGATGGTTGAATTGTTCTAGCTTTTCCATTATCCTTTTGGTGCTGAGTGTTTTTTCAGATCTTAAAAAAAAAAAACCAAAACCACAAGGGCTCTCCTGGGCTGCAGCGTATATACCTCTTTGTTAGCTTTCAGACAATGACATAACATCAGGCAGTTGTGTCCCCAGAGAAACATGTAAACTTTAGAGGGACATAAGAAAAATTAGTAGGCAAAACAAAGGTTATACATACCGAAAACAGAAAAAATACAACACTGGAGCTAGCTTACAAGTAGTTCTTCTGCCAGAGTTCATTTGTTTGGGCTGATCATAGCTGCGAACATCATAATTGCATGTTTTATTCTTTTTTTGTTGTTGTTTTCTTGTCTTGTTTTGTATGTGTTTTTAACAGAAGATAACACCATTACAGTCGTAAATACCAATTCACAAAGTTAGATGTATTATTTGTATCTTGAACTTTTGTTTAGGGAAGTTCCACTTGATTTCCAAGCTAGGAAGAGTAGAGAAAAGCGTAGAAGCACACTGGGGAGCTGTACTCGCAGGAAGGTGGAATTACGAAGGAACAGCGCTGGTTACAGGTGAGCATTCTTAAAATAGTGAAGTGTTTTGAAAACTAAAATAACTGAAGAGCTCTTTCAAAATAAAGCCTCCTGTTTTTTTAATATACAAAGTTGACATGCCATGAAGAAATGTAAGGGTACACAAATACAGTATTAAACAAAATTTATTAAAAGTAAGTGCATTCAATAAAATGTGTAGAATGTAGGTACTTTATTCTGTGGGATAAATACAAAATAATATTTTGTCAAAATAATTTAATCCTTAATATATGTTTAGAAGATGTCATCCTAAATTTCATCGTTTATATTGTAGTTACATTGAATTTGAATGAATAAAGCTGACACTATTAGGTGTTCACACACTGGACTAGCTTGAAATTCTCATGAGAAGGGGGAATGGAAACACAAAATCAACAATATAAATGAAGTTAGCTATAATAAGTTGCTTTTTTTATGCCTTCATTATCACTGGGGTTATTATCACACTGTTTAATAGACGTTAATTTTGCACTATTTGATTAATGCTGCTTTAAAATAATGATGTCTATTTTAATTAATAGAAGATCTAGTAAAAACACTTATCTTTTTTAGTGATCCTATCCATTAGATGTTATCCTATTTACTAAAAAGTAAATGTTTTTAATATCAGAGTGCTTAGATGTTTTTGCAGATGTTCTGTACTTCATAAAGGAAAATATTTGATTTTTTTTAATCTGTTACAAAAGGGGTTGCTAAGTTGGTACATTTCTCTCCCTGGACATGACGTTTGGGTTCTTTTAGCCAGCATCTTGAATGTTCCTGTGCTTCTTTTTTTCAGTTATTAGGAGTGGTGCAGATCCAGCTGCACTTTCTCTTCTCTGTTGAGGCTGGGAGAGTGATCTCCCAGTGACTGCTTCTCTACATGTCTTTTTGTCCTAAATCTCTTGGCCATTAATTGCTTGTGGCATTTTTGTCAAAAACTATCTTGAAGTTAAGGGGAAGCTAGTTAACTTTCCTGTGGTAGACTTCTCCTTTATGGGATTTCCGTTGGTCAGAATTTTCTGCAGCCTCCTGTTGATCTAGCACAGCTGATTTCTTTGGACAAATTCCAACTCAGTCCAGAAGTACTGAAGATAATTTTGGATCTGCGTGTTTCCAGACTCAGTCTGACTTTAAAATGCTGCTTCAAGGAACTCTGTCTGGCATGTTCCTCTGAAGTCCCAGAGGGATAGAAATATTGTTCTTTTTAAAGACAGATTTGCCTCAGGAACGTCTCCAAATAAAAAGTCAAAATTGCCTTTTCGGTCTTTTTTTTGGAAGGACTGCATGACACTTATGGGGAGTATGGGAATTCATCACCATATCCAAAGAGTGTGCTCTGAGAAAATCAACTGCTCTTGTACCGCAACTATACTTTGGGGAAGAGTGAATCATTGATGATACTGTATCAGTTTAAATATTCTTTATGGATCTATTTTGACAGTGTCAAGTGTGCACAAATAAGATTTTTTTAAAAATAAAATTTTGTTACACTTTTTAAACACATAAAAGCTACATCAGCCAGATATAAAAACCTGAAATCTGGTAAGTAAATTACTTTCAAATGGAAGAATGGCATTAAGTGTCCGGGTACACCTTTTTCCTCCCAGAATCTGGCAGGTCTAAATGAAGGCCCAGAGCTGCATGTTTTAAATACGATAGCACACTAGGAAATCTGTGCTCTTAATGAATGCATAATTATACTGCATAGTATATAAGAACTTCTTCTTTAATAAGTAAACTAAATTTCTTGGTAACATGCAGTTATGTTGTAAAATTTAAGCCTTTCAAACGGCACCTTCAGTTTATCTTCAGTTTCACCATTTATCAACTGTGAAGCCTCCAGTTTAATACATATAATCTGTTCCTACTGTCCTTGGACTCCTCAGAGGCTCTTTTAATCAGTCTCTGGGCCATTGAACTGTAAATAGATGAAAAGTACTAGCAATGCTGAATAGAAGATACAGAACGTGGGATACTTAAATAGTGATGGACTTTCTCTTCCCAGGAGCAGCTTCAGATCAGATGACTGTGGGGATTTTCAGGAGAGGAAGAGACTTATTGATAATATCAGAAGAGCAGTCTTAAATACTTTTTCCATAATATACTATCTTTTTGCATGTTAGGAAGACTACATAAACAATATTTACCTCTAAGAAGACCTGGACGTATTTTAACTCTGTTGTTTCCTAGATAAATACAAGTGCCATGTTTGTTAGACGACTTATTGCATTGAAGTTGACTATTTCTGTGATAACTTTACAGTTGGTGAAGATGGCCAAGTGAAAATCTGGTCTAAAAGTGGAATGCTGAGATCTACTTTAGCTCAGCAAGGTAAGTTAATTTTCTTAAAGTTCCATTAGAACTTTTTTGATTTGGGATATTATGAAATACAGTTAAATAACAGGCCCTAAATCTGGCAGTAATGATTTGTTTAAGGATCTTAACTACTTAACTTAACTTAAAATTAAATAATTAACTTAACTAAACTAGAATTAGCTTAAATAAAATTAACTTGACTAACTTAACTAAGATTAACTTAAGTAAAATTGAACACAAATCATAGTTGAATACAGAGGAACTGGAGTTTTTAAAAGAGGAGTTTTAATAAGACTATAGTAAAAAAAATTTATTCAAATTAAAAGTATTATTGCAAAATTTTTAGACAATAGTTTCAGTTCCACCCTAAGGATTCTAGGGAGGCTAAAGAATTAAAAATTTAAAAATATAGTTTTTCATATCAAGCCACAGACTCTTATGGTGAAACTGAAAAAAAAATCTCTAAAAGCATTTTTTTTGAAAGATGCAAAGTGCGTGTAGGTTAGTTCCTCTGAACTTCAAAGCTCTTAACAGCCCTTGGTTCATCTGTTTAACCCAGTAACTAATTTAGTATATGCAAACTGTCCTACTGAAGTGAAACGATCCCTGTGCTTAAGTTCTTTGTTGAACTGAGGCCGTGGAGACCTAACCTTGGTCTTGGCTTTGTAACTACAGTTTTATGCATACTAGAGTATTCTAGTTATCTTTATTTAAGTTGATTTAAAATCACATTATTGTAATGTGTAACAGTGTAAGCTGCAAATACGTATTTATACAAATTATGCTTGGTATTTTTATTTTTTTTTATAATCATAATTTCTAATATTTTTGTACTATTTCAGGGAAGATACTGAGCTAGATTTTGTTTTTCAGACTTCATACGTTGAGATCATGTGACCTTTTGACATTTTTTAAGAAACCACATGCACCTGGGGTTGGGTTAAATGTCAGACCCTTATCTCTTTCTAAAACAAATTATCTAAATTCTTTCAACCTGTTGAAGGCATTTTAACCACAGGAGTGAATGTAAAATGTATTTCAATTCTGTTAAGGAAGTTCATATTTAGATGTAGTGGTTTTTTATGCTTACAATGTAAAAAGATAAACCATCTGAACTACAATTTTTGAAAAAAAAAGTTGAAGCACACACTCTTCACTATTTCTCAGTTGATATGTTTTAGGCTTTCTATATTTAACTGCTTATCTGAGGTTTGATGAAGCATATGAAGTAAGAGACGTTCCAGTTTGAAGTATGCAAGCTGAATTTTCATTTATTTCTTAGGGTTTCTGGTACAGTATAAAAGTACAGTTGAGTCCCTATGGAATAATTGTCTCCTTGTGTTTGTGTTTTAAGATAAGATCCTTTAAGTCTCAGAAACCCTATAAACTTTACTTTTATACGATCAGATTCCCACAGACCCCTCTAGGCTACAGACATACCTGGTATCAGGATAGGATTCTGCAGAAAGTGTTATGCTGTTTAAGAGAGGCATATCATGTTTGCGCTAATTCTTCACTTCCTTTATCATCTCCTTGAGAAATGAAAGGATTCCCATTGCTAACATTCTTTCTGCTCATTCCACTCTTTGTATTAGAAATAAATTTTCAGGCTCTTGTCTTTGGATGATGGTCCACATGCCTATTCTATCTTTAGATATTCATTCTCTACAAAACCATGAACATACGTTTTTCCCTTTTTTAGCTTTTTCAGTAGTTACATGGAGTGCTCTGGCCATGTGTCCTTCCATCATGCTGATGGGTGGAATAAAGATAGTGTGACCTGGTAGCCTCTGCTGCCTTCAGCCTCTAGCTGTACCATTGCTGTTATGGCTGCGTTGTTCTTCAAGACTGATCTCAATTCTTCATCCTTAGATTATCTTAATATGCTTTTGTTCATTAAAGCTTTTTTTAAAAAATGCTGTATTTGCAATCCTTTGCCCTTCCAGCTGACACGGTGCACTGGTAGGTTTTGATCTTTTTTTCCTGCATCTCTTTGGTGTATGCTGGTAACCCGCAGGATTATGGTTAAAGCAGGGTTTCTCTGTGTATTCTGTGATGTATACATTGCAGCATGATGCTGTGCTCAAGTGTCTGTGTTCCTTTGGAGAGAGCCACAGAATTATGAAGTGTAGGATGTACAAAGTACTGAAGGTCCACATGTGAAAGAAAAGATGGATCCTCAGATGGATTTCTAATTCTTCAGGTGATTTCTGTCACCTTTCTTTCAAATTGAATTTGTCGTCTGGTACTCTTAAGACTATATCTTTGTTGAGTACCTATTTTTTGGACCTACTGACTTTTCTGATGGGCTTCCAGTGACTAGTATGCTAATAAACACCAAGGAATAGTATGAGTAATTGGTGTACAGGCTGCCTTCTTGGTTAATGGTAGCAAAGTTACAACGGTTGCAATATAAACAGTTTAATTACAACATGTTTATTGTGAAGTAGAACTTAACTTTTTAAGAAACAATTGTATTCTAAATGCAGCTCCTATTTTTTGTGCTGCCACAGAGAGACATAAAATTGTCAGAATTAATGTTTCTACTCCTGTGAAAGTAAAAAGTCTCACGCAGTCTTACTGTTGTAATTATTTAAGTATCTGCTGTGGCTGAAAGGATCAGAGGGACTGCTCTGTCACTCCTGCACTCAACCCTAGCTCTTTCTCTGCTATATGCATTGTCCACAGGAATGATTCACTGGGGATTAACATCTGCTAGTAGAGCGCTGAGATGTGAAAAGCCCACCCTGTGTGCTTAATGCTGATGTTCCTTCTTCAGATCTTCTCTCAGTCCACCTTTACTGCTTTTCTCACTTCTTTTCTCAGAGAGTATTTTTTCCTGAAATTGTTTATCACCAATGCAATTCACTGCAGTTTGTCTGTTCTGCTGAATTTTTCTTTCCACAGCAACGCATTGTGTTGGCAGCCTTTTCCCAACCAAGTTCTTGTTAAGTGCAGAAGGAAATGAGTTAACTCAGCTCCTGCTGTTAAGCTCTGGAAATTGTGGTTAAGTAGTCAGCCATCATAAAAAAGTTAAACATTTGGTTTAAATATAAAAGTCTTCTGATTGTTAAATCAGCATTAGAACAGGACAAAAATTAGTTTATTTAGAATTTCTGTACAGCTGGTGACAGAATTTATGTAATTTTCAACATAAATTGCTGCCAGTAGGAAAATAGCTAGTGCCAGATTTACTTAATATATGTTGTATGTTTCTATGAGTTGTTTCCTGTAATGGTTGATGAGTTAAAAAAAAAAAATTACATCATTCTGTATTTCTAAGTAACATAAATAACTTCCTAAAAGAAAATACATGAAGTACAAAAATATTCAGGAGCAATGACAGCAGGTCTTGGTTTAGAGTTTGAATACTTAGAAGCTCAAATCAAGCTTAGTGTGCTGAATTGATGTGGCCATATTAAAATCAGTTCAGAGAGAAAATTCAGAGGCTTAAGTGGTAAGATATTAGATGATGTTAGGACAGCTGATATAGCAGTTCAGTCACTTAAGTATTTAAAACTCATCAAAATATTCCCATAAAAAGATATTCCTAAGTCATTTTTTGAATGGAACTTAATATGCCAAAAGTGTCTTTGAAAATTTTACTCTGTAAGAGCACTTGTTAAGCCGTTTGTGGTTTTTTTTTTTTGTTACCATAAATTATGTACAAAATGGTTTATTTGCTCAATTTTAATTAATTTGATCAACTTGGTATTTAGTTATCAGCTGAAATATTCATGACTCTCTAAGAAGTACGTCTCAGAGAATTTCCTTCCATTTTCCTCTTCTAAAATAATAAAATTGTCATATGCAAACTTGTAGAATGTAACAGTTACTCTTTCTGAGGTTCCTCATTTCTCAGACACAGCTTTTGGGGTACAATTCAGTTGTGTTCATGTAGGGGTGCCATTATTACCATTTGAGGTTCGTTGGGCTATTCTGCCTGACCTCCAAACGCAGAAGGAGCTGGATCTCCCTTAGCTCCTGCGTCGCATCTGTAAGCTCCACGTGGGTATCTTAGAGCACCCCAGGTGCATTCCTTTGGTTAGATGCTTGTGTTTAGACAATTGAATCATGTCTTCAGAGGACTCATTTCTGCCAGTGAGAATGTTAAGTCTGTTAGAGAAAAAACAGAGGCCTGAACGAAGCCTTATCTTTCCCATTTCAGAAGATACAGAAAAAAGTTTTACAAAAAGTAAGAATGGTCTGACAGGGGCTTGCTGTACCGTCTTCCTCCTCACAGCTTTATGTGCACTGTTTCTATGTCTTGTGATGTTGAGACTGTGTTGAAACTTGCTGTCCATTGCTCCAGGGCTTTTGCTGTGATAGCATAAATCATAGAATCACAGAATGGTTTGGGTTGGAAAGGACCTTAGAGATCATCGCGTTCCATAAAATGCTTGCATATGCGGTTTACTCAGTTTTCTTAGGGTTTTTTGCAAGGAATCAAGTAGAATAATACTTTGATACTTCAGAGGAGATTAATCCTGTCAAGTACTATGGAAAATATTTGCATGGTTGGCAAGTCTGATTTTTTTTTTTTTCTGGATGCTTTTTCCATGTAATTTTTTACTTTCTTCTATTTTCAAAAAAGGTCAGTTGAAAACTGCAGCATAACATCTTTTTAAAACAGAATAGGCAGCTTTATTTGAGATACATAATTCTAGAATTTTCAATCTGTAAAAAGAAATTTTTAATTAATTGGGAAAAATCAGTGGAGTCTGTGGGCCACTGTTTCTAGTTTTATTTGTGGTTATTTGTGTTGTAAGTTGCTTGGGTATGGGATATATGAGTTTTTATATGTGCAGCAAAAAAAAAAAAAAAAAGGCGCTTTCTTAGGGGCTTAATTACAGAGCCCAAACATTTTACAAAGATTAGTTTAGGTGCAATACAAAGTTTTTTCTGCCCACGTTTGTGTTCAGTCTCACCACTGCAGGTGAAAAGAGCTGTTTTCCGGTGTCTGTTGATAAGTATTAGGATGACTGCATTGTCATGGTGATTTTCTGTGTCTCTTAAGTCATAATTGTCAATAAAATTGCATCAGAGGATAAAAGATAAAGCAAATGTAAAATGCAGCTATTATTCTTTGTTTTCTGGAGTTGTGTAAAACTGTTGACTTATAAAAAGTTTTGCGAATTAATAGCACGGTAAATGGCAGTAGATAATGAGGCTTGAGAAAGATACAATATTGAAAACACAGTATTAAAATGATAGGTGGTGGTGTACCGTCTACTTGACTTGCTGGGCTTACTTTTTATACAAATATTTGTTGGTTTTAAATTAGGTATTGGTCAGTGGTCTCAGCATTGGATTGACTCGTATTTTAGATATTCTGGCAAACAAGTTTGCGAGGATCTCAAGATAAACTTGAAATGATTTTGTAGGTATTTGTAGGAAATGTCTACAAGCCGAATAGATAGCAAGAGAGAGGTTCTGAAGATTTGACAGCTGGGCATTGAAGGCTGACTTTGTGGACTGATGGGAAGAGTTCACATTTGAATACTGAATGAAAGATGCCATGATGCAGATAGACCGCAGAAGTAAATTGACCATAAAGGGCTTTGTTTGATATAATAGCAAAAATTGTACAAATGGAAGGGGCAACACAAATCTTCACAGTGTCCTTGTTAGCTGTGATCCAGGGGATCAGTGCATCAAGGTGTGAGAGAAGCACCTTAAAGATGAAAGGTGACCCAAAGGTGAGAAGGACAATGTCATATTTTTTTGCTCAAGTATATCTTGGAATGAATTGGTCAGATTTTTCTTTTACGAGTGGGTAAACAAAAACAATTGGGAGTGTAAACATGAGGTTCAGTGAAGCTGAAGAAACAACATTGTCTAGTTAGGAAGATTATTTGACTGAAGAAGAAATCTTATACAGGAAGAAATTTGGTGATTGTAATTCTTCCAGAGGTGGTTTTAAGGAGAGCATTAAATGAAGAAGCAAGTGGTAAATGTAGTCAGAGTCTGCTGGGACAGACCTTGCCATAAAATTGGTAGGTCTTAAAAGTCAAGTGATGCATTGAAAAAATTGATAGGTACAATATGAGAAAAGGAGATACCTATAGCAGTAGTAAAGTCATACATATTTTCAGTAACCCAGATGTAGTATTGGACAAGCCATCAATTCATTATTTCTTTTGCATAAAGTTGATTTGTTCATTAGAGTGGCCCCATGGAAAGTGGTAGGTGTTCGACAGTTTACTCAAGTGAGCTTGCCAGAACTTCACCCAATGTATTTTTATTTCCTTGAGGAGTGTTGGAAGGCTATGCCACAGGAGCTAAAGTCTTCAGAGTTGTCTTTCTGTGTTGTGTCTCTCTCACTGTTGTTCCTATGGCTGTCTAAAACACAAAGTGAATCAGTAAACATGGCCACAAGTGCAGTCAGACAAGTGTGGAGAACAAACGCTTGTCCCTAGTTTGGCTTTCTCCTGAATTTTTGATGCATGATTTTAAGTAATCAGTTTGAAGTGGCTGTAGCAGTTTCTGCATGATTTGACCAGAAAAGTCATAAGAAATGTTTTCTTTCTGTCTGTCTGCAGGAACACCAGTGTACTCAGTAGCTTGGGGACCTGATTCTGAAAAAGTTCTCTATACTTCAGGGAAGCAGCTGATTATTAAACCTCTTCAGCCAAATGCTAAAGTTTTGCAGGTATCATTAACACATTAAGATTGTCTCACACTTGCGTGAGAAAACTTTTTTCACTTATTTAGAGTTTTGCCAAATATAAAGTGTTATTGCTAAAATTTTCCATGCAACATGCGTGCCACTCATTTCTTGCCCGCCCCCCCCCACCCCACCCCTTTCAGTTTTTTTGAGAATAAGGAGATTGTTCAATTATCGAAAATTTAAAAAAAATTACAATTTCTGTTGTGGATATTCTTCAGGCATGTGAGACATTTCCCTTTTCATAAATAAGGAAAAAGCTAAAAGATACAGGAGTCTTTCCCTTTTTATTTGTTACAAAAAGGCAGCAAGATACAGAAGCAATTGTTTAGAACATTCTTTTAGTGCAGATTGTTATGCTTTCATCTTGCCTTCTTCAGGCTGTATTTAATTTATTCTTCTGCAGAAGAGATGAAATCTGTGCATTTGTACTGTTGGAAACCCTGATCTACTTTGGAGTGTATGAATGCTAGTAAAAGATGAAGGATAAATATTAGAAATAAAAGTTGTCAGACTTGTTGCATCTATGTTTAATCTATTTTTTTCTGTTTCAGTGGAAAGCCCATGATGGACTCATTTTAAAAACTGACTGGAACTCAGTTAATGATCTTATTCTTTCTGCAGGTGAAGATTGTAAATATAAGGTGAGTACTGGTACCCCCCTGAGTTTTCAGGGGAAACTAGATGGCTGAAAAAGATATTAGGCATTCTGATGTTTTCTATTTTTAGTAATACTTGGAAGCTTGCAATGAAATGCGAAGTCTTTCAGCTTTCAAGAAAAAACTTGTTACCCTAAGTTGTATTATTTGTAAATACATTTTGCTCTGTCTAGTAGCATAAAATTAGAATTTTTTTTTAAACATGGCAGAATAAAAATAGGTAAAATGCAAGTGAAATGAACTCCAGAAGGAAAATATATATAAATATAGAAACGACTACTTGAAACAGTATAAGCTAGGACATATACTGAAAAAGGTAATGATATATAAAATTAGAGGAGATAAAGCTGCTGTTTTCTATTGCAAGAGCATTAATGAATCTCTTAGGAAATTTTTTGATTAGGATATTCTTTATCCAAAATAGCAAGCACACATTGTGTTTCTTCCTTTAAGCAGGAACTTATTTCTAATTGTATCATATGTTGGTTCTGTCATTCTCTAAGTGTATAATGGCTGTGATAAAAACATACACAATTAAGAAATTATCAAAGTGTTAAAATCTAATTACTTCAGTCTCTGAATTGGCTTCCTGGTACTCTGTTGATTTCAATCAGTGAGAAAATCTCTTTGGTCTGGAAATTTGTAGAAGTGCCTTACATTATTGGGAAACAAGTGCAAATGGAATAAATGTTGTGGTTATTTTACAGTCTTACAGAAATTTGCAGGAAACAAAACTCATTAGTTCAAAATATTTTATACAGAATAATGTAACGTTTCCCATAGCAGCAAAGCAGAGTCTATTGCATTAAACAAAACAATATTGATTAGGAACAACCTTTAATGAAAAGTGAACTATAATGTACATGATACTTCTAGTTACACAAAAAGGCAGTGAAATAACTTAGTACATTTCTGCAACTTCTGTGATCATGAAGGAAAATTCTAGCTCCAGAATAAGTAAAGGTACGCCCAAACTATGTTCATATAGATATATATTTAATTATTTTTTTAAAGGTTTGGGACAGTTATGGACATCTACTGTACAGCTCACAGCCCCATGAATATCCTATAACATCTGTTGCCTGGGCTGTGGATGGAGAATTATTTGCTGTGGGGTCTTTTCATACTTTGCGTCTATGCGATAAAACTGGGGTAAGTGACAACTCTGAGAAATAGCAGATGTGGAATTGTACAAATTTATTGATAACACAGTAAATATTCCTGAAGATATATATGTACAGGCAGGTATTTTTATTAGCAAAAACTAGTCATGACTTCCAGCACCTTTCTGCTGGGTGCAGCTGGCTAAGGTATTGCCTTCTTGATCTGCTTAGGTGCACTTCTAACTATGTTCACAAGCAAAACCTCATAAGGAGATCACAAAATGCGATTGTCAGGCCTTACAAATGATACGGGTTAAGCAGTAGTAAAAGAGGAGCTAAGAGAACATTCATGCTTCTACTTCTGATGGCTAGACAGGGCACAGCTTTTCAAGCTAAAGACATACTTTAATCCTCTCATCTGAGCGTCTCTATTACTTCTTAACTGAAAGGCTCCTAAAGGGATACCTTTGTTTCTCTTTTTTTGTTGTTATTGACCTAAGGTTTTTTTCCAACTTGGTCTCCAATTAGAATTAATTTAATGCAATTTCATCTGCGTTCATTGGTATATTAAGTTAGCCCAAAGCACAGATTGACCTGATTGTCTCTGTGGATTTCCTGTGGTTCTGAAACTTTTTGTTCAGATTCACATTGCATCAAACCTTTCTGGTTTGGGACTTTTATTGTCCCATTCTCTACCTCTTGTTGTGTTTGTTGCTGTTTTGCTCAGATTTGGAAAACAGCATTTGCAGTGGTGTTTTCAGGCATCTTCAGCAGAGCATTGTTCTCCTTACCATGAACTTGGACTATATGCTTTGAGTATTTTTATATACATGAAGAAGAGCCTTTAAAAATTATATGAGAAGAGGCATGAAGGATAAGAGCTCTCTGTCTTCATATTTGACTTTCTGTACTCATTCTGGTTTCAGTGATCTGACAGAAGTAAGTGTAAGCTAGGCATTAAATTTGAAGTAGGGATTGCTTCTATTTTCTGTGCCTTTTCTTCTTACGTGCTATGAAAAATTAAGTGCTACTTAATCTTTATAAGTAAAATTTGATTATAATTATCTTGAAGGAAAATAAAAGTACTCGCATGCAATTTTCTTTTGGAAAGTATCAATTTTCCGATTTTTGATTTATTAGAATTGGCTAATGTAACTTCTGGAAGAAAATGAAAACATGTGGATCATCTACGGAAGTAATAATCTATTTAAAGAACTACATCAATGTTTGATTTTCTAACATTAAGAATCTATATGGGACAGTTTATCATTCTGTTTTGAGTTCTTGAGTCTAATAATTATGATAATGTTCTTATTTCAGGAGAATTTTTTTATATCCTCTGCTTGTCTTCGTTCTTCTAATACGCAGTGTAATACCTCACCTGGAGGTTGTGGTTTAGTTCTTGATAATTCACATTAATTACTGGGGTTGAGTCCAACAAATGCTTAAGAAGGCAACAGGAATCCTTCCTGGCTCTTTGGTGTAAGGCTGGAGAGCAGATTGCAATTTCCATCATTTAACGTTTTTAATTGTTGAAATTATTCCTTTGATAGAAGATATATCCCTGGAGGTGTTCAAGGCCAGGCTGGATGAGGCTTTGAGCAACCTGGTCTAGTGGAAAGTGTCCCTGTCCATGGCAGGGGGTTGGAACTAGATGGTCTTTAAGGTCCCTTCCAACCCAAACCATTCCATGATTCTGTGATAGATCTTACTGTTAGTTTTATCTGCCTTTGTTTTGTTCAAAATTGGGTACTTGCAGAAGAAAATGGATAAATTGTCTTGATGCGTACAGTCATAAAGATTGTGCAATCTTGCCTCAACTGTCAGAGGATGAGACGCTCAGATGGTTGTTAAGTGGCTATGTGACCAGTGGGGACATCTTTTCCTCTCCCTGGTATCTTCTGGTTTGGTTCATGTTCATCGTTGAGGGTGAGACTGTGTTGTTACCTTTACCAGCTCAGTGCGCGTATTTGCTGCTTCCCTTAGGAGGGTCTTTTAGGATTGCCCCAAAGCTTTTGTTCTGGGCAAGGTGGATAGGAAGGTATTTCTCCATTTAATATGCCACTTAACTCCACTTCAAATGTAATCGAAGCAGTAATCTACTGTGACTGTCGCCTTTCCATCTCCCTATACAAATACGCTGTTGTAGGAGTGTTTATATACATATACCATATTTCACTTGATGAACCCAAATAAGGTATATTTGAATAAAGAAATTTATATTAGTACAGTTACATCTGTGTTGGACTACATTATGTAACATATATTGGCATAAACAATCAGACTAGGCACTAGTATTTTCTTCTCAAAAAGCAGACCTTTAAACCATGCCCTCTTCTTCCACAACCATTTTTCATCTCCTTTCCTACTACTGGGATCACTGAGCTATATCAGCAAGGGGTAAACTGAAATAAATATGCTTTTGTGTGGGTGAGGCCAACAATTTAAATTGCATTTTGCACTCAATACAGATTTATGCTTAAATGTGGCAATGACTGGTGCAGCAGAAAAGGAAGAAAAATACTAGATTTCTTTTTCTGCTGTTGTGTATGATGTTTTGTAGCATGTAGCTTTTGTTTCTGATCCCCAAGGCCTTACTGTTTTTCTTGCTAGTTGTTATGTAATATAATTTACTGTAAGTATGGTTCCAACTCCTGCTAGCTGAAACCCAGTAATTTTTTAATCAGCATTTAATATTGAAAGGGCTTGTGGACTTTGAAGTTTTAATGCACGTAGGTTTATTTTTTTCATAAAATTAAGGGTTCTTTTACCTGGTTTATTACTCCACTCTTAAAGAAACAAAGACATGTACAGTAGCTAGTGCCAAATGCCTTTGTCTGTTTAACATCTAGCAATGATAATTTATTATCTTCAGAAGTCATGATTTTTCATGAAAGTTTCTTTGCTGACATTAAATGTAAATAGTTACTAAAGAACTAGCTTTGCTAGTACTGAGGGAAAAGGAAGAATGATTCACATACCACCAGAGTGATGGAGTTTGAAGAGAACCAGACCTGGCTTTTACTGGTCAACATAGACATTTTTATTATGTCTGATGTAATGGAGCTGTATTGGCAAATGGCTCCTCTGGGAGCCATCAGGCGATATATATATCATTAACTCTTCTCTAGCATATGTGTTCAGTTTGGGGGCATAATTAAATTAAATTCTGTTAGTGTATGTTCTCCTATACTTTTCCTTCTACCTGGATACTTTGGTCTAGCAGCCTCAAGTTAAAAAAGAAAGCTACAAATATTATAGTAACTTTTATAAGTTTTATGTCTTCATTTAAAAATCAATTTTGCTCTGATAGCATTATGCATCTAAACAAAATAATTATGGCTATCCTACAGAATATCAAACAAAATATATTTAATGTTGAAATTCATTGTTTGCGTTAGTGTCTGTGATCATTAATCCTGCAGAGAGTGCTAAGATTAATTTTGAAGTATAAATACTGAAATGTAAAGCTGGATGTATTGATAGATAGACTTTAGCCTTCCTGGTGTTCACAGCCTTTCAGGATCTAATCACTCGGATGGAGGGCAGTGCTTAAAAAGTTCATTTATGTAAGCTATTTCCTGTGGCTTTGCATGCTTCCCTTGACATTACTGATCAGGTCAAAATATTTATACAGTAAGAGATGGTAAGAATGACTGAAATTCACTGATTTCCTCCTTCCCCACTCCACTCCCACATAAGTATCTTAGAAAATGGACCATACTCATCTGCTCCAAAGACAGGGTGCTTTCCCAGTGCCTTGGGTAGTATTGAAAGATAATTGATAAAAAGCTTAAAAGTGAAACATGGTGGTCAAATTAATCCTTTTAGAATTGCCAACAAAACCTAGCAAAGATGGACGTCAAATTTATATTTTAGTAACACTGAATATATTTATGCATTTGTTTTGGGGAGGCCTTTTAGATTTTCTTCCGTTAATGATTTATCTACCCTTAATGGGGATTGATCAGTTTGATTAAATTTTGTTAAACTTCTTGTTAAACTTTTTTTCTGGTGATGTTTATCTACAATCTGGTTTTGTAGATGAATTGATGTTTATTTGACTGCTAAATCTTGTCCTTTCATTTACTTTAATCTTGATATCATCATTCTGCTTAGGAAGTGCCTTGTAGTGAAAGCAATTCTCTGCATAAATTTGTAAGTTCATGTTTTTAAATGATTACGTACATTCTACAAACTCTCTTTTATTACAGAATGAATTGTGGCCACTTTACTAGACTGGTTGTTTGCATTTTTGACTGTTTCTGATATACGTGGCTTTTTATATCCCATAGCTTGCTCCATGGAATGTCTAATTTTGCTAAAAATTCTATTAAAAACATTTGGAAAACTTAATCAAATTCAGGGAATATTGCCTAATATCTATAGAAAATAGAGGGAAATATTCTGCAAGTGTAACAACTTCTCCTCACCCACCACCCCATTTAAAACAAGTGTGGGTGTGATGCTATGGCTAAAAAATATTGAGCTCTGTGATAATATGTTTCTGTTCAGCTGTTTCTCAAAAAGATACAGACTTGAACTTAATGAAAGTTGATTACATTAATTTGGTGTCCAGGGTTGGTCATATGTTAAATAGTTAGCAGTTTTTGTCCTTTTTTTTTTTTCTTATTTCCTTATTTTTTTAAACTGTCAACAAAGAGAAGCTTTGAAAAAAATTTATCTGCAGAGAAGCTTTGAAAATAATTTAAGTGTTTGGCATTAAAGCTGTGATTTTTCATTCAGGACAGCAAATTGTGTGACTATTGTAAAATTAATATAATTTATCTTTTAAGATCAGGTATTAGACAAATATAAAAGACATAGCAACATTTTTAAAGTGAATGTATACAGTGCATATGTTTTCATATTATTCTGATAGTGCTGTAGTGTCCTAAACTGGAGCACTATGAAAACCCAAGCGAATCTGTTTTCTGTAGAGTTACAGTGAGCTTTGATCCCATTACATTTCGTTTTAGTCTTGTTTCACAGAGATATGAATTTGGCAGTGTAACAAAAATAAGGGTTTTTTTCTGCACTGTCTCCATTTCATCTACCTTTATTAACAGTCATGATCCTGAATTCTTTGTAGCTCAATAAAAGAAAAAATATTACAGATAAGTTTTCAATGGAGTTACGTTGTTGACCAATTCTTTCCAAGTTGGCATATTTTAATTTATTAGAATTGGCTAATGTAACTTCTGGAAGAAAATGAAAACATGTGGATCATCTACGGAAGTAATAATCTATTTAAAGAACTACATCAGTGTTTCATTTTCTAAGGTTAAGAATTTATATGGGACAGTTTGTCATTCTATTTTTACTTCTTGGGTCTAATAATTTTGAGAATGTGCTTGGTTTCAAGAGGATTTTCAATATTCTCTGCTTGTCTTCATTCTTCTAATACGCAGCTTAATACCTCACCTGGAGGTCGTGATTTAGTTCTTGATAATTCACATTAATTACTGGGGTTGAGTCCAACAAATGTTAAAGAAGGCAACAGGAATCCTTCGTAGTTCTGTACTTCAACAGTTGTGTCCAGGATAGTTTCTCCTCTTCAGGCAAATTGCCCTTACCTCCAGTTACACGTGTTGTCTCTGGTTTGTAGAATCTCTTTTGGATTCCTGTATGGTAGGAATTGAAAGCCTAATAATTCTTCTTATATTGTAAAATATAATTATCAAGGGGGAGCATATATCGACATATATACGTATACATTTCCCATGAGCTAATTCCATATATATGTGCATATTCGGGTTTTTCTAGTGCACCTAAGTATGGATTTGCTTTGGATAATTGATTTTTGTAATCTTGTAAGATCCAATTTGCCTTCCATTACATCAGAAAATTAATAGTCATTTTCTGATAAAGCTTCTGGGCAGCTTGCGATGAAGTGTGGGTCCATCCCTCAGAAGCAGTGTGAGCTGATTGCCAGCTTGTAATGTACATTCAGACTATCACGTATTTTCAGACGTCAGCTGCCTCTGCACTAATGTGAAGTGCCCCCTGGGGCTCAAGGAAAACCGAGCCTTCAATTAAAAAGAAATAAATAGAAGTCCTCGGTTATTTGGACCTGAAACTTTCTTTAAGTGTCAGGCTTGGATTGGAGGCTGGTTCTAGCACACTCATCTTGGTTTGTATCAATTGGGACATAAAGGGACAAGGGCATGTATTTGCTGTTAGTCCATTGTGCGCTCTGATTCTTGGAATGGATTGGGGGGGTGATTGCACATTTTGTTTTCATAAACAAAGGCAAAATAATGGGCCAAGACTATTATTAAAGTCAGTGGATTAAGTATTTTTTGTTCAGCAGTACCAGCTTTAGTTGAGCTTATGTCAGCATTCCCTGTTCAAAACTCCACATACTGGTAAACAGAGCTGAAACAGAGACCACCAAGAAACAAGCAAGTGTCCTTTGCACAGCTGACATCAGTACGACTCTTATAATTTAAAATTTAAGAAAATACTCTTTCTTCACTATGTTTTTTTCAAAACATTTATGCTGTGGTATTATGTGGATAAACATTCTTAATTGATTGCATTCAGTCCAGAAATAATAACTGACTAGATTCTTCATATTGAGTCTTGGAGCATCAATATTATACATGTGAAATACTGTCCCTGTTCCTGGGACACAGAGTTCTCTGGATCTGCTCATTGAAGTAATTTCACTGACATCTCAAGAGCCTACTCAGTTTCCGTTTATGGAACTCAGACAGTGTTCAGTGACTATAGTACTTCATCTTTTTTACTACATTGTGCAATCAGAAAAGGGAAGCTTATGTTGTTGCTTTTATGTATTTATTTAATATAATGAAACTTTTATAACTACTGTTTTTGTTCTTGAGAGAGTTTGAATTTAATGAAAAATTAATTGACACAGGTAATGTATAAGCCAAATAGTAATACCAAAGTATAATATTGCAGCTAATGTTAGAACAGCGTTCATACAGTCGTACATATAGTCACATTCATTTTTAAACTCAATGTATCTAGGAAATGCATAACAGCTATTTCCATTTTTAAAAATTGTTCCTATGTTACAAATGATTTTTATAATAACATTTTGTGTACATGATAAATGTACCAAACATCTGCAGGGAGTATGAATCGTTTGAGGAGTCTGAATTATACTGAGAGCTTTCAAAAATATCTGGAAAATAAAAATTTGTGATTAAAAAAAAAAACGTGGTAATCTGGAAATACTTTACTGAGTATTTCAGCTACCTGGAATAAAAAGATTTCTGGTAAAAAAAAAAAAAAAAAAAAAGCCATTTTGGAAATGTATCCTCTCCAAGGTGCAGTGTATCTGCTATGCATAGCAAAAGTAGCACCAAAGCCACATTCTTCAAGCTCCTTAAACTTTCTAGTTGATGGCTTGATGCCCCTTTATTATTCGTTCTGACTGATGGGTAGATTCTTGATCTAAGGGAAATGACCTTAGAAACAGCTTTGTCTGTTTGGGAGGATCCCAATATTCAGTTTTGAAATAGTACTTCTTCAAACTGTTCTCAGATAGATCACATCTGGCCAGCTGTGAAAAATATGTCTCAGATGTAGGACATTTAGAGTGTTCTCTGAGTGTGCTTTTTACAATCATTTGTCCTACAATCTCAAGTGCTTACTCATTTGCCATATAAGGATGTCAGACATAATTAAATACTGTGCTCTTAATTACTATAGAGTGTTTCATACTGAATTCAGCCCCTTGAGACAGAAGTGTAGGTTATGGACTTTTCTCCAAAAATTGTAATTACCTTCCCCAACTGCAG
Organism: Pterocles gutturalis; assembly: GCF_000699245.1. Lineage (NCBI taxonomy): Eukaryota > Metazoa > Chordata > Aves > Pterocliformes > Pteroclidae > Pterocles > Pterocles gutturalis. The sequence goes on along the minus strand of NW_010139803.1, from coordinate 10,457 downwards.
ATCGTATAGGCAGCAAATGGCATGTCTGTGAGCCAAGAGCCATGGAAGCTGAAGCCTTAAAATTGAGTGCTTGAAATTGGAAATACAGTTGGTGCTGACATTCGCTCACTCTTAGGCGCGTAGGCAGTAAAAGAGCCTTAGCTCAGTAGGTCATCTTACATGGTATTCTGCAAATCATTAGCACAACTGGGAGGTTGAATTTCATCCCATTGTGTTTCCTTGCTATTGAATGTTTAAGTCTGACGCCTTTTATTTTACTGTAATTTTTGGTATTTCATTTCTTATATCTTACAAAGACTTTGTGTGAAGGACTTAGTATTTCTTGGGTTTTATGTGTACTGCGAAAGCAATCAGAATATGAAATGTGTTAGAACCATTAGGTGAGTATTTTCTTCCAACTGTCTCCCCTTTGGTACAATATCATGTATCCAAGTCATGAGAATCAAATGTCTACATTTAACTTCAATCACGTGTTTTTTCTTACTGATGTGATTCTTAAGATGTCAAATGTATTTGAATATTCATGTAGTTCTTCAATTGCTAAAAGTTTTTTTAAATATTGTATTACACAGTTCTGAAGAGGTGATAGTTGAGATCTGCTTCTAGTTTTGAAACCTGGTTTAATGTCATCCTAAAAGTCCATTAAAAGGTTGTTTCATTTTTTGTCATCCACTGTCAGGGCAACACTTGTTAGAGATTTGGGATGATTTGTATGAGCTGTATTTCTCAGATGCAAGAAATAGAAAACAATTGTCTTGGTCTGAAAATTCTTCTAGTTTCTTACAGGATCCAGGTAAACTTCAGAGGAGTCTCGTACATAAGGCTGGGGGAATTTAAGAATAAAGTTCTTCACTGGAGGAAATTTAAATATTGAAAAAGAACAAAATTAGGTTTAGTACTAAATGTAAGCTTCTCTAGTGACTACATTTGTGCTATAGATCAGAAGGAAAAAAGCAAAAGCTAGTTTTAATACCTTGCCCTTGTTCTTTCTACTCGGGGGATTTATAATTTTATTTTTTGCAATGCTAACAGAGAGAATGAAAACCGAGAGAATGAAAAAAAAGGAGAGGTGTCAAAGAATAAGAAGTCTCGTGCTGTTTGATTGAAGCGCATGCTCTGTCTGTGCACCCTGGTGCACTGGAACAGGTGATGCCAAGGTGCCGCGTGGGTAGGATGGGTGGCACTATGCCTTATGCAGAGGCAGGCAAGGAATTTAAAAAAAAAAATTGCTGGGGCAGAGCAGCGTGTCTCCTGGTCCCCGATACGTACTGTGCTGCAAGCTGCCAGTCACTGCTGCTTTCACAGCTTCCCGCTATCCCAATAATTTTGGGCCTCCATTTAAAAACCAACAAACCAAGCTGATAACTATTTTTGAATAGACGTTGATGATGTAAGCCGATAGTAGAAGGTGAAGGAAACTGTTAGCCGCAATGCCACAGAAATGAATTCTTTAGGTCTGAGTGAGCCTTTCCATCTTGCAAAATCCAGCTAGCAGGAAAATGTACGAAGATGCCGTTTTGCCTGCCATTTGAATTTCTAGCTGCATAGGAAAGCTGACACACTACTTAAATATATTTCAGAATCTTATTGTAATAATGACCTTTGCCCTCATGACATTTAAGTATGATACTCCTCTCTGAGCACCTCTTAATTATCTGAAACGACTGCAACAGGCAGAACTGTTGTTTCTGATTCTCTCCAAAGTTAGGGCAGATGTCCCTGCCTTGGTTGCAGTAACATTTCAATTTTTTGTTCTTATTGCAAGCATAGCAACTGGAAATTTTTAATACATCCTTCCCTGTACAGTAACAAGAGATTAGAGAAAAAGGTAGACAAGCTATCTAGCTTCTTTTTTGTGTTAGGAGAACAGTATACAGGCATTGCTTTCAGAGATTTTTTATAATCCACCAATGTCCCTTATGTTAGACGTACAGAGAGAAGCAACACAAGAGCTTTGCAGGTCCCTGTATGCTGGAACAGAAGTGCCTCATGTATTTGTATTGACTGATTTTGCCCAGGTCTTGTTCTTTCTAGATTCAGGAGCCGCTGTCACTGCAGTGTAAACCGAAAGCATCACATTTAAGACTACAGCTTGTTGCACCCACGTAACCATTGTTTCTAAATACGTTCACTTAATTTTTATGTAGTGATTGCCTAGATTTATGAATAAGTACATTTTAAATGTATTGTGACTAGGTAACTTTTACCTAATGTACTTCAGACTTTTTTCATTTCTGCCATACCTGATGGTTTTCCTTTTTATATCTCTGTTTTTCAAGAATCTGTCTTAAGACATCTAATCTCTTTGGTTTGCTTATTCAAGCTGTAATAAAAAGTTAGTTCATTGATGTTTCTTAAAAAATCATAACCGTGCAAATCCGTTTATTGTAATCAATTATTTCAAAAAAATACAAGAAAATTAAGAATTCTTTTTTCTTTTTCTACAAGTGGTCTTACGCTTTAGAGAAGCCAAACACTGGCAGCGTATTTAATATTGCCTGGTCTATCGATGGCACTCAACTAGCTGGAGCATGTGGAAATGGACATGTCATTTTTGCCCATGTCGTGGAGCAACACTGGGAGTGGAAGAACTTTGAAATAACGTTAATTAAGAGGAGAACCATGGAGGTAATCTTCACAGTTCAGAGCTCTGCATTCTAATTAGTAGCTTTCTAAGGCTTTTTTAAATAAAAAATGTGGATGTTTAATCCTCAACAAAACATTGTCAGGTTTTTTTTTTCCTTTGTATATATGACTGAAAGTGTTTAAGATTGTAAAATGGCCAGAGTTGGTAAATAATTATCAGTTGTACAGAAGATCAGATCCATGTAAACCAAACCGTACCACCAGATTGACCAGAATTACATAACTCAGAAGTACTTTATCCTCCAGAAAAATGTGAAGCTCATTTGAAGAGCATGTGAAATTAGCTGTGGGAGGCCACTTACTAGAGAGATAATTTCAAGTGTAATGAAAATGTTTATGCAAAAAACAATACATCGGCCAAAACCAAAGCATCTATTAAATAGTATTACAGTAACTGTCTGCAAAGATGAGGCTGCATAATTAATTAAGGGTAGATAATGTAGAGGAGCCTTCTTTACCTTCTCTGCACTCATGACTTGTCGGAGGCACTTTGTAATAGCTAATGCTTTAGTAAGGTTTACTGCATCCCTGTTGTGATGAATGTTGCTGTCTTTAGGGCATTTCCAGATAACTTTGGTCGCTGACTAACTGTAAAGAGTTATAATGTGCTTTTCTGCATCGCGTATTGTATTACAGCTAGATTCAGATCTTTTAAAGCTACAGAAATTTGTGGCATATCATGTAACATACATCAGGTACCTGCATGGTGCTTCCAGCCGAGTACTGAGCAACAGGCATTGACCTCAGTGAGAGCTGCCAAGTCTCAGCATTGCTGGAAATGAAACAGGCCCCTGCATGTGGTTTCTGGAGCTTAAGTTTAGGATCCTTCATTTGAAAAATCTTGGCCTGAATCCACATTTAGGTTACCAAATATCTGGGAATTAATACAAAAATATGAATTTTTACCTTCTAATTTGTCCTCTGTGTTCCCAGACACTGACTCACAACGTGCATTCTCTGAACACTGGGATAATATAAGGTTTCCATTCTTACAAATTTTCCAAATTACACATTTGGTATTGGACACCAGGCCAATACTTTCAATATCGAAATCAAGTTCCTAAATTCCTAATTAGGCCCTTAAATGTTTTTTTGGTCTTGATTCTTTAATGTTGAATAGGTAATTGGGAAAAGTTGTAACAACAGAAATGCTGTATTGCAGTTTGGTCCGGTGGGTGGGATAACATGAGTCAGTGTCTGGGAACACAGAAGACAAATTAGCAGGTAAAAATTCATATTTCTTCTTTCATTCCCAGACATCGACTCGTAACAGATTGGCTATGTGAATAATCTCAAGGGTGTTTGAATATGCAAACAACTGAAGAAGTACAGCTAACCCTGATTCAGGACTAAATTTTTATTTTATTATTTTATAGCAATTTTATTTCATTCTGATATATGTATGTAGGAAAATATTGCCTACAAAAAGTTCTTGATACATTTTTTTTTTCCTGAGTACTACAATACCTAAGTTAATTATGGACATATTACTGTGGTAGACATAGCAATTAACATGTCTTTGGAAATGGTTTCTAGGCTTTCATAATAATTGAATTTAGTCCTTGTTTTGCAATTGGTTGCATAATGGAGAAAATAAAAAAGAAGTTTCCATCCTCAGAATGGTGACAACTTAAAAAAAGAAAAACAATGCCCCCCCTCCCAAGCAAAGAAGCAAACAAAAACCTGTCATAAGATATATCCTTAGATTTTAGCTGCCTAAAATATTTGAGTTCAAAAATCTGTGTTGATTACAGGCAAACTGTGATTTTCTTGAGACATTGTCATTTAAGAGAATTTTCACAGAACTGGCAAAGGCACAGCCAGCACACCAAGGCCGTTTCCTAAGTTTCCCTTACTTCAGAGTGTGGTAGGATTAAAATATATGCTAGAACTATTCAACTTCTAGACAACATATCTTTATCCAAATTTTGGATACTGCAGAATTGTTCTGATGCGACCGTGATGGGATCGCTGAAGTATTACATTCCAAATGTTTCAAAAATCAGCAACTGGACACTGAATCTTAAAATGGGAACTTTCAGACATCCTTGATCTCAGATGATTTTATCAACGTTACATATAATATTGTGCTTACATCTTGTATATTCCAAGTACGCATTAATTACTGCCTTCTTTTAAGGTACTTCATCCAGCTCTTCAGTAATTATTCATTATTTATTCAGAGTTTATAGAGCCTTTGGGTTTTTTTCACCAGTGCTATGAAAGTGCTTATTCCCACATAGATATGTTCTGCTAATAGCATCAGCATGTGCTTATAATAAGGAAGAATAGAATATTTCACTAGTTAGTTTTCATTTCAGTTATTATTGTTTTATTCAACCAAAATTTTCTTTCGATTAGGTGCACAATGTTATTAATGATGCGGTAGATTTGTTGGAATTCCGTGACAGGGTTATTAAAGCCTCTTTGAACTACGGGCATTTGGTTGTTTCAACTTCTCTTCAGTGTTACGTGTTTTCGTAAGTAATACAAATTAGTGAAGCTTTCTCGAGTTTACCTAAGAGTCGTAAGAGAGTAGCAGAAACTTTTTTTAAGTACAGCAGTTAGTTTATTTTTTTTTTTTAACGAATGGAAATATTGTATGGAACCTAGCATCATCGACAACAAAATGTATTGGAGTATAGTTGCCCTCCCTCTATCATCCTTTTCTTTCAGCTTCTTGCTGGTGCCATGACTGCCTGCTCATTTTGCTACAAAAATCTGGTATGCTTTCTTTTTGGGTGGCGGTTTTTGCTGGATGCAAGTGTATTTGTCCCAGTTATGTGCCTCCATCTAGGGATTCCTTTTTTTTTTTTTGGATACTGCTTCTGGCATGCCGTTATTTTGGAATAGAATAGAAATTATTCAATCCTGCATCATATTTTAAGAACATGATATTCTGTTTCATGTGCTGAAATGTAAAGTTTACTCCTAAAGGCACTTAAGAGATGACTAATGCTCAGCCTGTAATAAGGCACACAAGAGAGGGACTCTATCCTACCTTTGGATCACTGTAAAAGAGTTTGAACCACAATTCAGAAATATTTAAAAAATATGTTTGGTTCATATAAACAAGATTTTTCTGTTTACTAAGACTCCTAGTGTGAAGGGATGCAAAAATGAAGGCAGAAGTGTTATTGGATCAAACTGCATGGTTGTCAGTGTTACTTGGTTTCCTAAATGCTGTTTGCCTTTTGAAAACCTCCCTTTTTAGGAATGTTAGATGAGTAAAATGTGTGTGCTTTGCTTAGTGAACTCAACTTTATATTTGCAATGATATGTGAAGATTAGCGGTTCTAACAATTTTTTTTTTTTTTTTTCAGCACAAAGAACTGGAATACACCACTGATCTTTGACCTGAAGGAAGGAACAGTTAGTTTGATTCTACAAGCGGAAAGGTAGCTTACTTCTTGAAATGCTCACTATTAGATGTGAATATGCATTTCCTAAAACTTTGTTATATAACATAAGCATGCGTTGAAATGTTAGACAAAAAGTATGCAAAATTGTTAAGTAGGATGTAAATTCTTAGCTGGTATATTTGCTGTAGATCTGTGATGGTGGTAATGAATCTTTTCATATATTACATATGTATGTCTATACTTTTATTTATGGAAGAAATGAGATCTTCTGACATTACACTAACATCTGGGGGTTTTGATGTTTTATATTGCTTTTTTGAACTGGAAGATATTTTATATAAATTATCTTTGGTCTCCAATTTTTATTAAAAACATTGCTAGGTATGCCAAATAAAAAGAAATGGTTTCATTTTTTCTTGCATATTTGTATTTATATTTGCAAGAAATTACTATTTTTTCTCAGTTTTAAAAAAATTTAATCTGTATTTCCTGAAAATCATTTGTCAAAGAGATCTTTGTGTGTGCTTTTGTAGAGTCTTTCAAAGGACTAAGAATAGGAGCAGAAGCCAAAAATCTTGAGTTTTGATTATAGTCTTAATTCTCATGGATAAATATTGTCAGACAACTATTTCAGCAAAGTGCAGCACATGCTCACTGCATTTCTGAGTGCCCCAGGTCAAACGCTTATGCCCTAGTCTACAAAAATACTGCAGTAGAGAATGGGTAAGCAAGTGACAGGACTTTGAAGATCAGTTTCTAGATCTGGACTTTGTGCTGCAAATTAAAAGTAAATTTTGAAAACATGGCACAGATTCTGTGGTGGTGTAGGTGATGCACAGAAATGAACCTAAGGTTTTGGTAAAACCAGTCTACCATGACAGATAAATGTCTAAACAGGAATATGTGGTTCATTTGATGCCAGTGATTGGTAACATTTACAATAGCTGGGAGTCTACTGGTTTTTTGTTTATGGATGTGTTTTGTGTCTATGAACTATAGATACTGTACTTAACAAACAGTTATTGTTATGCAGAACTATTTATGTTCTTTATAAAAGCTTGTGATGTGTTCCTGCAAATAAGTTGCTTTTCACTGAAGCCCTGCATCAGAATAGATGGTGATCAGTTCATTAGAAGTGTCTTCTATTTGCTTTAGATTATAATCTAGTCATACTGAAAGAAATGATACAGGTAATACTTTTTCAAAGCTAGCTGCAAACATTAAAGCTGTTTGTCCCGTACATACACACAGTGTTGGCTCAATGGGGCGGTGTGTGCAGAGTACCGTCTGCAGCTGTATGCTTTGTCATCAGGACCTGTAAGATTTAAATCTTATAATACCTACAACAGATAAAGTCATAGGAGTTCCAGTTAATAAATATTTCTCATGGAAAAAAATAACATTCGCGTTAAAACTGAAATCTTCCATATTGAGCTTTCAGAATATCAATTTGAAATGTAAGGCTTAGAAATGAAACTTTAACTGAAAACAGTCACAGGATATTAGACAATAACTTTCAAATTGTTAAAACTGTCATCATGCTTTTCTGTATTACTTATTAATTTACACTTTTGTTGGTTTGGGTTTTTTTGTAGGCATTTTCTTCTTGTAGATGGTGGAGGACTTTATGTATATTCATATGAAGGAAGATTAATTTCCTCTCCAAAATTTCCAGGAATGAGAACAGACATTTTAAATGCCCAGACAGTATCTCTGAGTAATGATACTCTAGCAGTAAAAGACAAAGCTGATGAAAAGGGTAAGTTCTCCATTCTAATAGTTTCGTGTTTCCTAATAATTCATTATGGAATTTTTGACACCTTCAGATTTAACTTTGCTTAGTATAGCTGTGGTAAAAAGAAACCATAAAGCATAAACAATTTATCTAGTATATAAATCAAAGATAATATTTATTATAACATTGAATTAAAATGGTGGGTCTTGCTTAACTTTGACTAAAAAAATAAAAGAGAATGAGGTATGTGTCTGAACTTCCGCTTGTATGTAATGCATCAGAGAACCATGGAATATTTAACAGTAAATACTTGAATGGTAGTTTTCACTCTCTGACATGTGATTTTCAGAAGAAGTACCTAAGCAACATTTTTCTGCTTGACTGCTGCTCTTAGAAGCTACCAGTACATTAACTATGATTAATTTTAGTTCTCAGATGTTCTTGGTTTTAGGTTTTTTTTGTTTTGTATCTTTACAGCATTTAACTTTTCTGTGCAGCTGATATGACTGTAGTTGTGAGGCTGTGATTTTCTGTCTCAGTGTTGTGTGCTTGAAGATTTTTATGCTCTGAAATTTTGTATTTTGGCATCAAAAGCACTATAATTGTAAAACACAGCATGACCAAATGAGCCTCAGGTAAATTTTTGGCAGTGGTACGGAATATCTTTTTGCCAGTCAGGTTTTTTCCTTTGTTCTATCTCTTGATGCAAATGTGTAAGTTTGCATGTGTAACTATTTAAATTTAAAGCATCTGCTGGAGACAGGCACTTACATTGCTGAAAACCCATGCCACTATCACTTTTGACTTCATAACTGTGGCATTTATGAGCCACACAAATATTGCAGTGCTGGGCTGCGGTGCTATCTTTAGCCGTATTTCTCCTGTGATATGGCCAGTAAGGGGATTACCAGTGGGAACAACTGTGCGCAGGAGGTGCTGTTACTGCAGAGTGAAACAGCAAAAACTAACTGCTCATAGTTCCAGCTGACACTAACTCAATCTATTATCAATAACTTTATCTGTTATCCTAGACTTAATGATTAGATTTTGACAGTTTCAGGATTTTAGAATTATTTGTCTTGCAGCAAAGAAGAATCATATGTATCTTCTTTTTTCCGTAGAAAAAGAAACCTGTCAGTGTGAAGTACAAAAGAGAAAAGAAGATCCTGATTATTATAGGCAGGGAGTTAGCCCTTTAGTACTGACTGCATGGTAGTTTTCTCAGCGTATAACCCACAATTTAAATTATTTGATGACTGAAAAAAACCCCTTGTAATATATACCTCCCCAAGCAAAAGAAAAATTAGGTGAGATTTTTCTCACTTCCTTCTTACAAAGCACTTTTGCTATCCTGTACAACTTAGATGTATGGGTTTTTTCTTGTATGTCCTTATCTTTTATGTGAAAACAAATACACAGCTATTTTAGATACCTATTTTAGATATTATTTGTTTTGAATAATTACTTTAAAGAGTAGTGATGTAACTGTAATGCGCATTTCAAGGACAACTGCTTCAGAAAATATTCTCCTCAAGCATCAAGACATTAAAGATATCTAAAACAGCTATGTAATAATTGGATTTTAATTAGCAGAAATATATTTTAGTGTTAATTATTTAGAAGAAAGCAGTAGTTTGCAAAAAAAAAAAGGGTAAGTGAAAAGTTGCATCTTATTTCTGATCTTTTATCTTTTACTCTATGTGTGTCTTTGGGTTTATATTGCACAAGTGTATGTATGTTTATTTACATATTACTTAATATGTGTAACAGAGAGTCTTTATTGCCATATTGACACCTTGATGCAGTTAGAACAAAAACAATAGAAGTCTTTTAAATAAAATGAGGTTATGTAGAAAAATCATCCATAAATATTGACTGATGTCTATATGCATGCATATTTACGACTTTGATGGTAAACTCGCTCTCTTGCCCGTTCCCCTTCACATCCTCCTGAACAGACCAAAGAGCATCTCCATCGCCCAGCCACTCCTGTTGGTGTCCTGAAAATCTTGTCAGCCTGCATGCAGGCTAATCTTCATCAAAACCATAATTTACAGAGGCTAGGTTTCTGTCTGTGTTTCCAAGACAAGCTCTCCAAATGATCCTGTTGATAAGAGCTTCCATCAGGGCAATGAGTAAGGGTGGATTGGGTTTTTTTTTCTTTTTTAAATATGAGTCCTACTAGTAGTGGTAAAAAGCCTTATAATGTGCCAGCACATGGGAAAACAGATTCTTGGCACAGGAAACTGTGGCTTATCTAGGCCTGTTTATTCTTCTTGACTCACCCGAGCAGAAGCAGTTTTTTTCTTTCCCCTATTTTGAGGGCAGATCTGTTTTTCATAATGCAGTGCATTATAGAAATATCTAAGATAACTCAGTTAGGTACAAGAAGCAGTTTACATGTCCTAGCATAGAGCTCTCAACAAGCTAATTTACTCTGAAACAGAGAGAAATAGAACTTGCTGTGCTTCAGTGTTATTACTTGGATATTCTTCCTCTTTCAGTAATCTGGAAAAAAGATTGGTACCTCTGCACTTACAGTCCTTCCTCAGCCTCTAATGAAGCTGGAAGAGGGATGTGAGCCTATTCTCGAGGGGGAACTGCTGGCCCTAGGAGCAATTATTCTGTGATAATATAATGTGTGTGTTACAAGACACACGCTAGCTCTTCTCTTTCTGTGGATGTTCAAAGTGAGAGAATGCCCTTTGTTTATA
>NW_010139802.1:4582-6829 GCF_000699245.1 Pterocles gutturalis | reverse complement strand
GGAATGGCCCAGAGCCGCCAGCTTTGCTTTTGGCATCCCATCACCGGTGTATAGGACGAGGCCGCCTTGTAGATTCTGCAGCTGTATGGCCGGGTCACCGAGCTGAGGGGACCAAGGGGACACCTGGATGCATGATGCTCTCCTAGCAGCTGCAGTGGAGGGACAAGGACTTCAGGATACCCAGGTAGGTGACATGTCCATCAGCACAGTGCCAGCTGCTTTCCAGGGACTTTGGGGGGGCTGGTCTCCAGGGACAGCCTCAATGGGAGCAGCGGTGGGTGATGCACAGGCGTCGAAACACTCCTCTCCCGCTGTGGGCAGAGGGAGAGGCTGCAGCATGCTCCTCCTGCAGCCTTGGCTAGCAAGCGAGGCCTGGTGGGCTACCAGGTGCTGGGAAGTGGGACCTGGAAGTGAAAATGAAAGTGAAACTCTCTGGGAAGTGGCAGCGTGGAAGCATCCTGCAAAAATCCCAGCAAGACGAAGCACGCCGGGCACCAGGCTGGGATGCACTTTGATATCAAGGGGTTTTTTTTCCCACTTCTGCACCGCAAGATGCTGCTCCCGCAGTCGCCCCGATGAGCATCCTCATCCCCTGACTGCAGGCCTGTATCTCCCATGGGTGCTGAAAATCAGGCACGGGCGGTGCAGGGGGGTCAGAGGCTAGCGGCACGGAGAGGAGCTCCGTTATCATCCGACATGATGTGCCTCTGGTCTTGTCAGCTGCCCTGGCACGGATTTGTGCCGCGGGCTGATTGCGTAGCAATCTGCAACATCCTAAAAACGCTGCTGCTTGGAAAGTATTCCTGCCTATGCACAAAAGGCTTAGCAGTGCTCCAGCTTGCAGTGTCGTTTGTGGATAAATGCACAATAAATACCTCTGCAGCGAGGTTCTGGTTTTTGTCTGCAAGCATTGCAGAAGTCTGCTGTGGGTCCCAGCATCGCAGCCTGGCTGGGAGGCTTGTTGGGGTGTCCAGCGTGGGTGGAAACGTCTTCCTGCAGCTGTAGGGTGACGGCCACAGCAGCTCACGATGCGGGGGCACAGCTGGAGGAGCTTTGCAGGTGTGGGTTGCAATCCCTGCCTCCTGGCAGGTATTTTGCTCCCATCGTTGCAGGTGAAGTGATTTTGCTCCCAACGTTTAGAGCTGAAGTGGTGGAGAACCATCTGGGTGCTGTCCCAGCTCCAAGCGATGGGGAATTGCAGCTTCTTGGTGTTATTCAAGTCAGGAGGGTGAAAGAAGTTGCTTTTAGGGAATTTTAAAGGAGCTGGGTTGAGTTCTTTTCCAGCAAAGCTGGGTAGTGGTAATTAACTTATCTGCTCATTAAGAAAAGGCTGGTGCTGGCCACTTTTTCAAAGATGAACAGAGTGAAAAATATGCAAAATAATGCAGTACCTGGGAAGGAAATGAGGTTATTGCAGCCATAGGGTTCCCTAAAACTTACACATAACCTCACCCAGGAAAAAAAAAAATATTGAGTGCCCTAAGCGATATTTCAACAGTCGTCAGGTGTGTGATGTGGGGCTGGTGAATTAAAACCCCCCCAGGGCAAACCTGCCCCCCCCCTTCTCCAGCCACATGGTGACAGTTTCATGTCCTGGGTTGTCACCGGAGAGTCAGCGCCATCCAGATGCACTTCAGTGGGATCCCAGGGATGCTTGCTTTGGTCCCGAAGAGCCCATTTATCATCTCTTAAGGAGAAATTTGCAGACTGAGGGCTCTGTGGGCTGGAAGATACCGACAGAAAGAGATAAAACAAAGGGGAAGCAGCAGTGTAGCGTGTTTGGACCAGACATAAAGTGGAGGTTTTTTGCAAGAAGGTTTTTTGATCATTGGGAGGAAAATACCCTGCTGAGAGATGTGGGGGATTGTGCATCGCTGGCGTGTCAGTCCAGGGTGGTGGTGTTCCTGTGGGGTTCAGGGCGGCCCATGGATGATGGGGATGGTACCTGGCTGGGCAGTCCAGGACTACAATAAAGTTGGAAATAATAATAATGATGGTAATAACAGTAATAGATACAAATGTACAAATGCGTGACACACAGTGACACTGCTCACCACCCCATAGCCAAGGCTCACCCCCTTCCCAGACAATGATCCCAGAGCAGGGAGAGTCCCGAAACCACAATCCCAGAACGGAGATAAGAGCCCGAGTGTCTGAGAGACTGAGACGACCCTGAGAGAGGGGCGACCCGGAGGGAGCGAACCCGGAGCAAGAGAGAGCACTTCCGGCCAGAGACGTCCCTCTCTC
>NW_010139802.1:1093-4410 GCF_000699245.1 Pterocles gutturalis | reverse complement strand
AGTGTTGGATCAGCTTCTCCTCAGCACAAACCCCAACACAGCCTCACCCCAGCTGCTGGGAAGAAAGCAAGACTGATGTGGCACAAGCCAATTTATGCCAACGCAAGACTTTGTGCCTGGGGTGTGTTTGGTTTCATTTCAGGTCATCTGTGGTGGCTTTGACCACCTTGCCTGGCTCTGTCTTGGAAGAACGACACTGAAAACGTGAACCAGGTCTTGTATGCTGGGCTGGGCTGGGCTGGGCTGGGCTGGGCTGCCCCATGGGCTTAAGGGTTTCCCAGCAGCGATACGGAGCTGGTTGACACCTCCCTTGGATTTTCACACATCCCTGGTAATCCTGTGAGTGGTACAGGATTCTGGCTGTTTCCAGAATTAGTTTTCCATTGATGGAAAAAAAATGACAGAGGAAATCATGTAAAAGCTGAATATTGGGGTTGGGATGGATGTGGCACAGAGGGAAGCTGCTGGGCAGGATGGAGAAATGAGGAGGTGAGAGGACGTGAGCAGGGAAGGGGTGAGCACAGGTTTTTGTGTCACACAGGGATGTGAAGAGGGCAGAAAGTGGAAAAACTACAAGAGCCAGAGGAGACGTGAAGAGAGATCGGGGATGGGTAGAGGGGGTTGTGTTTTATACCCCCTCCTCTGGGTGTAATCCTGTGAAGTCTCTGAGTCGTGCTCCTGTTGCCTCCTGGACAGCGAGCTCTCCTGTTTGAGCTGGGCTGGTTCCCACGTGCCAGGATGGAGTTTGTTTTTCCATCCCACTGTAGCTAAGTTTGTCATTTAATAAACATCGCCATCCCCCCCCTCCCGATCCCTGTCCCCTCGGTAAGCCAGAGGAACAGATGGGAGGGCAAAGCTCCAGAAATGCCTGGCGTTTCCAAAGCTGGAAAGGAGAGAACTGGAGATTTTTGGATTAAAAGAAAAAAAAATATCCTGCCTTTCTCAGCTCTGTCTTTGTTCCTTTGTGCTGCTCATCCAAAAACCTCACCGAGGCGAGAGGGAGCAAGGCAGAGGGACTTTGCTGGCTGGTTTTTGAGATTTTGAGTTTGGGTTCATCACAGAGCAGCGATAGCGAGCTGATGGCATCTGACAGGGTGTTGGAGGGGGTGACAGTCCGTGGACACAGAGGCGTTTGTGAAGGAAAGCAGCTGCAGCACGTGGTGCAAAGCAAACAGCTTCTGCGTGGCTTCAGCTCCGGCATTGTCTCATCGTTGACCGGGGACCAGCCCTGCTCCAGCACGCTCAGCAGCAAAGCCCAACACCTGAAGAGCAGGCAGCGAAGGAACCTGGTATAAATAGGGGAATAAAGTGGGAAGAAGGTGTTTTCTCATCCTGTAGTGATCATCCACCTGAAGCTCTCCTGAACCCCTTCATCTGAGCAAGAAGAGTTAAATAGCTGGAGCAGGACAGCCTGGTGAACCCGGGCAGCAAACGTGCCGCTTGGTCTTTGCTCTGCTCTCTGAAGCATCTCACAAATTTCCTTGGCTCCTCCCTGTCCTGGGTTCAGTTGAGACAGAGTTAACTTTCTTCATAGCAAGAGGCTGTGTTTTGGATTTGTGCTCAGAAGAAAGCTGATAACAGTGATGTTTATAGTTGTTGCCAGGACACTCAAGGTCCTTTCAGCTTCTCTGCTGTGCCCATGGGTACGGGAGAAGCTGTGAGAGACCGTGGCCTAATTGCTAGCCTGGGATTTGAATTTAAGTTTGGGATTGAGACGCAAAATGGCCAATAGTCTATTCCATCCCATGCCCGGCATGCCCAGGAGAGAGGTGAGGACCCTCTGGAAGCTCATCCCTCTTTGTTCTGGATCCCTTTTGCTCTGGGTCAGCTGTCTTTTCCAGGTTGGCTCTCTCAGGGTGGTCCCTCTCGCTGGGTCTCCCTCCCTCAGTCAGCTCTCAGACACTTGGGCTCTTATCTCCGTTCTGGGATTGTGGTTTCGGGACTCTCCCTGCTCTGGGATTGTTGTCCAGGAACGGGCTGAGCCTTGGCCATGGGGTGGTGAGCAGTGTCACTGTGTGTCACTCATTTGTGTATTTGTATCTATTACTGTTATTATCCTTATTCTTATTATTTCCGATATTATTGTAGTTTAATTGTTAAATTGTCCTTATCTCAACCCACAAGTCTCTTTTCACTTCACCCCTTTAATTCTCTCCACATCCCTGGGAGGATGGAGGGGAGTGAGTGAGCGGCTGCGTGGGGCTGGCTCCCAGCCCAGGGTAAACCCATCACACTCTCCTACATGGAGACCTGCCACAGAAGCGAGGATGCCAGGACAGCCCCACAGCCTGGTGTGGGTCGTGGGTTTTCCTCCCATGCCGCTGATGGCAGAATAACATGAGGCTGGACCAAGCAAGGTGTGACAACCCCCAGGAGTTTGCACAAACCCTTCTTGCATTTGGTGTAGCTGAAACCTTGAGCAGCGGAGGGATGGGGCAGGGCTCTGGAACAGCCCCACATCATTTACTTATAGGGCTAGTGGCATCCTCAAAGCTTTTTAACAGAAATCCAAACAATTTACGTGGTGTTTGGGTTGGGGTTTTTTGTATGATACAGACACTGTTTTTCGCCTGTACGTGTAATTTCTGTTTGACTCAAAAAAAAAAAAAAAAAAAGAGGGAAGCAAAACATCCCTAAATGGAAAGCACTGAGGGTCCTGTGCACTTGCAGATACCATGGAGAGGAAAGAAAACGGCCTTTGCTGTCGTCTTTACAGCTGTCTGACTCACCTACAGTTCCAGTGACTAATTCCTGACATCCCTGAGATGTTTGTGTCACATCTGGAAATTACAGTCATGCTGCACCGACCAAAGCAGAAGACACTCATATATATGTTTGTGTACATATATGTAATTTTTTTTTTTTTCCCAGCTGTGACTCTCCTGTGCCTGGAGCTGATAACAGCCATGTCAGCCCGAAAGGACAGATGGGTTTCTTCCTTCTCTTTCCTCCTCTTCTGTGCTTCCTCCATCCCACCACGGGGAAGCGCGAGGCTGCTGCAGGAGCTGAGCCCCCAGGAGTATTTCAGTAGCTTGCAAGCCGGCAGAGCATCCCTGGCTTATTTCAGCCCTGACGGTATGTATTTAACAGTATGCACGTACATCAGCCTGGGTTTTTAGGAAAGGCTTTTCAAGGGTGTGTGGGAAAGTGGAACAATGAAGAGGTTGATGAGAAGCTCAACATGACCCAGCAACGTGCGCTGGCAGCCCAGAAACCCCCCGTGTCCTGGGGACATCCCCAGCAGCGTGAGCAGCAGGGCGAGGGAGGGGATTGTCCCCCTCTGCTCCGCTCTGGTGAGACCCCCCCTGGGGTGCTGC
>NW_010139802.1:358-849 GCF_000699245.1 Pterocles gutturalis | reverse complement strand
GAAAGAGGGGAGATTGAGATGAGATGTGAGGAAGAAATGTTTTCCTGTGCGGGGGGTGAGGCAGTGGCCCAGGGTGCCCAGAGAAGCTGTGGATGCCCCATCCCTGGAGGTGTTCAAGGCCAGGCTGGATGAGGCTTTGAGCAACCTGGGTTAGTGGGAGGTGTCCCTGCCCATGGCAGGGGTTGGAACTGGATGGCCTTTAAGGTCCCTTCCAACCCAAACCATCCTGGGATTCCATGATCCCATGGTCAGCATGCTGTTACCGTGCCGGAGCACAATCAGAATCAGTGCTTGCCCTGAAGGTACTCTCCTCTGCCTCATCTGTAAGAGCAGGGGATGGAAACCAGCTTTTTTTTGTTCTTTCAGTTTCTCCTGCTGCCCAGCCCTTCTTGGAGCAGATTGAGAACTCAGCCGAGGCTCTCCAGGACTACGGCATTTCGGTGGCGAAGGTAAACGGGGACAAGGAGCAGGACAGGCTATTTCTGCAGATT
>NW_010139802.1:0-293 GCF_000699245.1 Pterocles gutturalis | reverse complement strand
GCTTTCATCTGCTGCTTGTGGGTTGTGTCAAACCTGTGGGACGCGGGCAGGTTCCTGTGTCCCCGAGAGGCTCGGTGTGCCCATGTCCCCAAACACAGCGAAGCAGAGGACTGAGCTCTTAGTTCAGTCGGAGCAAATGGACCTGTGCACTTTGACTTTCATCTGTGCGTCAAGGGGACTTTCAGCTCCTCACATTTTTCCTGCAGATTGGTCTTTCCCATGGGCAACCCCACGTACCGGGCTTAACTGGCTGATCTAACCAGCTCACTTCTTTTCAATTCAGTATAAAATAA
>NW_010139801.1:0-2076 GCF_000699245.1 Pterocles gutturalis | reverse complement strand
CATTAGCACCGCCAGCTGCCACCAGCCTCGCCTCGCTGCCCACCGGGGGTCTTTTCCCCCGTGAAACAGAGCGTGCCCACCTTGTCTCTGCTGGGAACAGCCCCTGGCTAATGCCAGCCCCGAGCGTGCCCAAGCAGCAGCACAGCTGTTAGCTTGCACATGCCGGGGAGGGTGCTGACAAGTCCTGACACTCATGGGACCCTGCTGGGGGGCTGTCTGTGCCCCTCACACCAGCCCACATGGTTGCCAAAGCCACGCCAAGCAATGCCATGGGAGGATGTTTACAAAGCAGCATTACCTGGCTCTCAGAAGCCAACCGGGTCCTGCAGGTGTGCAGAGTAGGGTGTGCAGGGCTCCGGGGTGCCTTCAAGGTGAGGAGACCCAGGGATTTCTCTGTGCTGCAGCAGGGATGGCCCTGTCTTCTTCGTGCTCTTCTGGGTCTTCCACCTCCCTCCTGCACTTGTGACTCACATGGCTATGGGTGGGATGGCACATCTCTGCATTCATGAGCCATGTGTGGTGGGAAAGGGCTGTTGTCAAACTTTCTGTGCTCTTGCTATGGGTCCTACTAATGCCAGAGCCTCAGGTGAATTCTGAGCATTATTTCAGGGTGGGAAATTAATTCTGGTGGAATCTTCTTTAATATAATCACTTAAAGGATTTTTCATACCATCCCTGGGATCGTGGAGGTTTTGAGGTTTCTTTGCGCTGGATGGCCACACTGCTGCTAGACGAGTTCCCCAGGTTGCCTCGGTCTAAAGTTACCCTAAGAAATACAACGAAAATAAGGGTGTCAATACCTAGAGAAAGGAAGCAGGGAAACAGGGGAATAAGAGGAGGAGAAAAAATAAAAGAAAGAAATCCATCCTGTTCTGACAGCAAGTTTATCCTGCCCTGTGGGAATAAAACTGCTCCTGACTCCGGCTATGAGAAAGCCCGGAGTGCTGTGAGACGCGGCGTAGAGGATGGATGGGAGCTGCAGGCATGGATGAGACCGGCTCTGGCAGCTGCTCTAACGCTGCCAGGAGGAAAGAGCCCCAGCAGCACAGCCTGGGCAAGGAGTGAGGAGAGAGCTCTACTGCAGCAAGGCAGCCCAGTCCTGCCCCTCACAAGGTGGGTGCTCAGAGGTGGGAAAGGTGGTGGGGGTCTGCCCTCAAGACATCCCACAGAGGAATTCAGACCGTATCACCAGGAATGCATCATCTCTGTACACAAACGGAGCCAGAAAGCTTGTTTCTTGAGCAGAAGCCTGGTTCTGGAAACTTGGGGAAAGTTCTGATATCAGCCATGTACACAGAGGACGAGAGGGACATTTGGGGCAGCACAAAGAGCATTCCCCAGTCAGGGCTGCTGGGTGCCTTGTTTGCTGCAGGATGAGGCCGACAGGGTGCACAGGGAGCCCCCAGATCACAAGGGGCAGTGTGCCCACCCCTCCAGTGTTGGAAAGCTTCATCTTTCCCAAGAGACTTCCTGGAAAACTCCGGCCCCCTGGGCTGAAATTCCGGCAGTGGTCTCCAGCCCAGGACTGCCCTGTAGGGCTAGCTGCCCACCCCTTCCTCCTCTACAGCGATACGTCAACTGGATGGGGATCAAAGAGGCAGAAACCCATGGATCTGCCACTCAGAGGTGGCTGGAGTGGGCAGTCAGTGCTGCTCAGGGCAGGCTCTTCCCATCAGTCCTTCTCCTGTGGCAACTGTTGCACACTTACGTGGGATCACCTGGCTGGAGTCTTCTGCATCACCACATGTAGCTCCCGGTCCAGTTCCTGCCCTATCCTCAGCCTCACACGGCCCAGCTGGAAGGTGGCCTTGGGCTTTGTTGAGGGAATTATGCCACCTGCCAGGAATTATGCCACCGTCAACAGGGCTCGGCCCTAGGTTCCTGCTGGAGTCACCAGTCCACTGAGTCGATGAGTGGTTTCCTGTCCAACATGTAGAGCAGCTCAAGCTGGGGGCCTCCAAAGAGAGACCCCAGACAAAGAAATCCCTGGGCAACTACACCCTGACACCTAAAGTTCTTCACCCCAACTCTGACCAGCAGTAATATTAGTCTGGGACCTTCCCGTTCTGCACGGGG
>NW_010139800.1:0-32162 GCF_000699245.1 Pterocles gutturalis | reverse complement strand
GTGATTCTGTGATTCTGTGACTGTGTCTGTAACTGATTCCCAGGTTGATTCCCTCTTTGATGCCTCTCTGAGCTTTGGCTGTTTCCCTATTGTCAGTTCCATCAACTTTGTCTCAAACCAGATTTTATCTCCTCACTTTCCTGGCTTTCATGTTACATCAACTGTGCTTTATGCCCTTACTAGGTGTCTTTGATGTGAAAGTGGAGGT
Organism: Pterocles gutturalis; assembly: GCF_000699245.1. Classification (NCBI taxonomy): domain Eukaryota; kingdom Metazoa; phylum Chordata; class Aves; order Pterocliformes; family Pteroclidae; genus Pterocles; species Pterocles gutturalis. The sequence goes on along the minus strand of NW_010139800.1, from coordinate 31,954 downwards.
AGAGTATTCTGTCCCAGAATGGGATGCTACCCCTGCATTAGGGAGGTTTGAGGAAATCTGACTTTAGAATCTGAGTTATGCAAATGGTTCTTTATAGCAAAGATCTTGAAGTTCAAATGACAGGTAGGTGGACAGGTTCATCTAGGTATACATTCCCTTCTCTGCCCCCAAGTAAACTTTATGAATGTGACCTGTATGTTTCTGTTCTGTTTGCTGACTGTGGAAAGAGAGGAACTTTAGCTGTAGGATAAAATTGTGAAATACCCTAGATCCATTTTCAGAAGTCATTAAAATACTTAGGAATCTAACTCCATGGTCTGTGGCTATGTCTAGCTAATAAGCTTTATCGTGATCCCCATATTGTTGTTTGGGTAATTGGGTATCTGACCCTTTGGCCCTCTAGTCCTCTGTGCAGTTGAATATCCCCCAAAGCACTGCTGTTTTTGCTAATGGGTAAGCTTGTCTCAGCCACTCTGCTCCCTGGTGAACCATCTATCCAGACTGAGCTCACTCTGCGCCAGTGCGGTAGGCAGGTTGGAGGTGTGAAGATGAAGCATCAGATAACCAGTGGGGCACAAAGAGGGTCTTCATGGCCTCTCTTACTAGCAGCAGACCTTACTGTGGAAGCTGACGGAGAATGGGGAGTCCACTGTACAAGGTGCTGCAGAGAGATTAAGAAAATGCTTTGAGCTTCTCAAGTGGAAGACAGTATAGGAGTGCCAAGTGTTGGTTATTTTTAATAGCTATATATCAATGAAGTTCCTGCACTGCTTTCTATAAATGTTCAGTGAAATGTAAATCTTTCCATTTAATTTCTTATGAGTCTGTTGCCATAAACTCCACTGTGGAGCCAAAACTTTGGAACCTAAGCTGCATACATTCTTCCTAACAGAAGGTTTGTTGTTGTGATTCAGGATAACTGCAGAGCTTACTCAACATTTCTGGTTTCATTTGCAGACAGCAGTTATCACCTATGACTACCTCACCTCCCTTCGGGGTGTCCCATATGGATCAGAGGAGTATGACTGCCTCAAATCACAGGTAGGTGATAGCACTGGACTGTGTTGCTCGGAAACCACAAATCATGGGTGTGTTGCCAAAGCCATTGCTGTAAAGCAAACCATCAAGCTGTCAGATTAATAATTCGATACACCTACTACCAAATTGCTAACAGCAGAGGCAAACTGTGCTGCATGTTACTTAAGATTTTTGCAAGACCTGCATCACCCAATGGGTGACTCCCTCATTAAGAGTAGCTTCATGCATCCAGTGCTCACTTATGTCCATTAGAGATTCAAGTTCTCGGTGTATGGGATAAGATGCATTTGGGCTCTGTCTCCTGTTCTGTGCTGCCCAGACTTTTTGTGTGGAGGTCAGCAGCTGGGAGGGGACTGGCAGTGGTTTCTTAATCTGTTTGTTGGTTGGTAATGGCCATAACATGAAGGCTGAAGGATTTAAGTAAAATGAGCATGTTGGGGGGGAAGTAATAGGCATGAATCAGGCTTGCAGGTCTCTGAAGAAATCAAAATTGGGCAAAGAAAGGTACATCTCATTGCGAAAGATATTTTTATGTTTTGATATCACTGATTAACATGAATAGAAAAAACGTTTCTAGTGAGAAGTAAGATAAGCACCCCTATTGCTCGTCTCAGTCCTGTGCAGCACCTTTCATTCCAGCCTACAGCCCCTACGATACCTTGAGCTGTGAGTGACACTGAGTTTTAGTTGCATGCAAGTGGTGTATGTAGCCAGGATCTCTCTGCTATTCCAGCTCAGGGCCTTTTTGGAGTGGGAAATATAGTATGTTTGAAGTAAGGTCTTTAACCTAATTTTTCTTCTTAGCACATGGAGGATTTAGGCCACTGGTGGGGTTGTAATGCATGGGGTGGTGCTCTCCAGGGACTCTCAGACTGGAGGGACTCTAAAGCTGGAAACAACAGTGGGCCAGGTAGAAATCAGTTACATTGGACTCCAGCATGCTTTAGTATTCATCTGGCAGAAAATCCATGTCATCACGAGTATGGTCTTAGAATATTTGGGATAGTTTGCAGAGAGGCTTCCTTGGGCCTGTTCTCATCCTCTCATGTCTGAAGATGCTAAGCTGCTCTGCTGCAGCTCTTCATCCCAGGTAAGTGGCACTGATGGCCTGGTATAAACTGGAGAGATGTGTTGGAGTCTGGAGTTTCACTGTCCATCTGCTCATGGCTCTGTCACCTGCCTTTGAAACCTGTTTTGCACAAGGGTTGCTTGTAGCTTTCTTGAGCAACACCCAAGTTATGGAGTTATCAGTGCTGTGGGCAGCTTGTCATTTGGCAGCAGTTTCCAGCAGTCCTTCTTGACCTTTTGCTGTGTCTTCATTAACTTCTGTCATGCAGGTTTTGATGATTTGTCAATTAATTCCCCAGGCAGCCAGAAAGGGCCCTGTTTGCTGGCGCTGCATGGAGCTGTGCTCTCCCTGCTTGGCAGCCAAGACTAGCTGAGTCAGCCTCTGTGCGTGGCAGAGCCAGTGGCAAGCGCAGCATGTCAGCGTGTCACAGGAGGACTCTGTGGCATGGCTAGCGCTAGTCTTTGGCTGCATGAAGAGGAATGAGCTGAGAGGTAGAAAGAAGGAAGCAGGTGCAGGTGTAGCATGAATTAGCAAAACTCATTGGCCTGCAGAGGCCATTGGCAGGTATTATGGAGGGCCACCACTGAGGCTGACAGTGACAGCCCTTGTGCGTTACTCAGCAACATCCGTGTAGTGCTTATGCTAGCAAAGCATCAGTTTGTCAGGGGAGAATTTTTTGGTGTGGGCAATTGCATGCCAAACCCTTTATCTTAATGCACCTCTAAGTGGATAGCAACCAAGCCTTTACTGTCTTGCAGCTCTTATAACACTATGGGAGCTGATTTTGTTGGTCCCAGACTCGCTCAGAATGACTTTTAAGAAGTTCCCCCATTGGGGTTGGTACTAAAGTTTAGTCACTGGACAAGGCCAAGAGGATGTGAATGCCCCGCCCAAATAAGTGTTGTGTGTGAAGGATACTTATCCATACGTTGCTTCTACTTGCCTCTGTCCTGGGTAGATCTCTGGTACTCTCAGACAGTCGTTGTACTCTCTTGGCTTTCTGTCCTTCATGCGAGGCCAGCTTAACCTCCTCTTCATATGCTGAGAGTTTGGAATTTCCTTTTAAGCATGTATATGAATTAGTTACTGATTTCCAGCCTCCCTTTTGGTGCTGTGCTTAGAACAGAGATTCTGTGAGGCAGGGATTTGGTGGCCCTGGGACTGTGGATAGAGCCAGCAGGTCTGGATGCAGCTGCTGTGCCTCTGTCTCTAGTGAGAGGGCACAGCTGCATGTGTGTCTGGGATGGGTGTGCAGCTGGGAGCAGAAAAACACTTTTTCTGTTCTCCTCCTGGTACTCGGCACGCTGGTGGGTGCTACTCTAGTGCGAATGATAATGGTTAACTTGTTCTCCATGGATTCCCAGTCAGACATTAAACTGGAACCTCTAAATTACCCATGGCCTCAGATGAGAGATGGGAAGCCTCAGTGGCAGTACCAGTCCCTGAACTTACTGAGGCCAAGCAGGGACATAGTCATTAGGAAAAAATTAAATGCAAAACAGGTGAAGAAGGAAATGGGTTCCCCAGGGGCTTTTAGCCAGGTTCCTACTTAGCTCCAAGGAATTCTTTTCAATCTTACTCTGTTTTTCTGTCCCTCATGGGCTGCTTTTGATGCTAATGCTCTCATCCACTCAGTTCCCAGCACCTTTTTATGGCCAGCAGATTTGGGGTATATTTACTACTCTCCATAAGGCAGGAGGCTGTATCTGGAGATTCACTGTGTGTCCCTGGGGTTGGTTTGCTTCTCTATGTTTCTCCTGTCAGCCAGGAGATAAAAGAATCCTCCTTCCTGATGGCACTCACAACTCTTCCTCAGCAACAATCAAGAGAAAAAATGTCTTATCTTTTCAATTCCTGCCCTTGCCTGTAGCAAGCTGCTTAAGTGATCAGGCTTTATGTCCATCCCAGTGGTTGCTTCATCTCACCACTGGTGGCTGGACCACATAGGTAACTTGATCTTTTTTCTGAGTTAAGAATCCTTTCCTGGGGTGTCTGCCCTTTTCCTGCATACGATGACAATGCCAGTGTACTGATGTCAAGGCCAGTGTTAGCCATGGTTAGCCCCAAGACATTGGATGTCTGTAGGTCTAGTGTCAGGAGCATTAGGGGAGATATTCGCTTTCTTCACTTCAGGTCTGTTCTGTTAAATGATTCTGACTATCTTTGCACATGTAAGCTTTCTTCCTGTTTCTGCCTCTGCTTGTACTGGGTCAGAGGAGAAAGGAGGGCAGCCTGTTCAGTGCTGTTTCCTTACCTAATGCTTTCTCAAAAAACCATTTTATTCTGTAGAGGACTGCATTTCTGTGACATTCTTCCACCTCCTTGAGTGTTTATGTCCTCAGTCTCAAGTCAGCCTACCCTGTGACATTTCCACTCTGCCTCTCCTCGCAGCACCTGGATGTCTTGCTTGACACTTCCTGTATTGCTGGCATCAATTTCTGTTGGTCCTGCTGTCAGTCAGGAGGTATCTTGCAGCATGCAGTTTGTTTAAGGGCTGACATCAATGGGCTTCTGAGTTGTTGTTGGTGTAGTAAGAAGATTGCAATGGGTCAGTCATCTTGCAGATTTTGGCACTACTGGCCACAGCTGAAAATCTAGAGCATTTTTTGTTGTTTTCCTCTGTAAGACAAAAGATTACTGCTGTGAATGTGGATACAAGTATTTTTTTTTAATGGAGAGGAGATAGCAAGGAGAGAAAGTATCTATGGTCAAGGTGTCTTAGGAGACAGTGGGAATCCATTCTTGAATTAACTTTGTTGGCTACAGAATTGCTTTGTCAGGGAAAAGCCATTTGGGGTGGTTAATTAACTTTCCTGCTTTTTGAGAGCAGAATGAGGATGTTCTCATTCAAACTCCTGGTTATTGAGCTGTCAGTATCTGGGCAAATATTTGGAAGGTGTAACCTTGTAACATCCTTATACAGAATATAATTTCTTGCTCCTTGGAGGCTGTTCCTGGTGTTAGTTGTGTTTGCTTCTCATGGTGGAGTGGGTGTTTTCAAAACGAGCTGTGTCTCATAGTGAAGTTGGCTGACTGAAGGACCCTGGAAAGAAAATGAGTGGGTGTACGTGTGCACGTGTTTTTGAAAAATAACCTACAGTTTCTGGGTAGTTCAGATCAATTAAATAGCCCATGTCTTTGGATTTCTCTTTTGATTCAAGAACACTCTGTGCCTTAAATACAAAGAAGTGATGTCTGGAAATAGTTTCTTCATGATGGAGGTGGACTGTACCTGCAGAGAGAAATCCCCAGGAGCTCTCCATGGTGTTCCTTCAAAAAAGCAACTGTGAATGGGGACTGTGGACTGTTCTACACTACAGCCAGTGCGTGTGGTGGTGGCTCTCTTTGCCTGTGCTTCAACCTGTGGCGAACTGGGATGGGAAGAAGCAAATGAACTTCCCTGTGAGACACGGAATAGCCATTAGGTGGCAGTGACTTTCTGTCACCAAGCTAAATGGGAACCAGTAATAGAGAGGTGAAGAGCTTCACAGCCTATCCACAGTCCCTGAGCTGATCATGTTAGGTTGCTCCATTATGTGCTCCCAAAGATACCTCTTCATCCAAAGGCATGGTCGACACTAATGCAGTCTAAAAAAGCTACTAGCAGGGCCAGCTGGTTGCTTGATGACTCTACATTTCAGCGCTGCTGTCTAGCAAACTTCCTGCCAACACATAAAGCATGAAAGCTTTGCACTGAAAACACATAACAAGTTGTAAAATAAATCTTATAATTACAAGACACTTCCTTTTCCTCCTTCTGCTTTCTAGAGTGGTGTCAGCTGAACATTATGGCTGCAGCATCTCAAGGTTTTATTTTTGTAGTGTTAGGAAGGTCCATTTTTTTGAGGATGAAACAGGAGGTTCTTCAGTCCTCTGCAGTGATTTATCCAGAGAAATGGACCATCTCACTGGGCTATTTTTGGGGTAGGAGGAAGGAGAGAAGAGAGAGGAAAGAGGCAGTTCTTAATTTATTGCACTTTTTTTCCTGGTTGTGCACCCTCATCTCTGAAGTGCTTCACTCCAGGAGCATGGGTATGAGGAACTGGGCACACCACTTGCCTTAGTGATCCTGCATCTTTCTTGCACCTCCCCAGCAGGAGCGCAACTCTGTGCCGTGGGAGCATTTAGCTTTCTCTCCTCCAGATGGAGCTATCCCTTTTCATTTGAATCCCTGAGGACCTCATTACTTTGCTTCCTTATAGCTGTTGAAGAGATACATAGTAGCCAGAGGAATATTTGAGGAACATCTCAACTGGTACAGTGATGAGACCGTTAGGAAGACCTTGGAAGGATGTAGGCTGCAAGAAGCTTGCACCCTGAGGAGCACTATAAAAAGAGCAAATGGAAAGTGAAGAAATAATCTTGTTTTATTTAGTGTTTGGTCTACATCTTGAGTCCCAATGGGAAATGAACACTCAGCAGTGCAAAGTCAGGAGATATGGCTAGGATGCTATCTCCTCTGAAGAGCTTGTGATTGAGGTTTATTTGCTTGCGTAGGTTTTCCCTCTAGATGTGGGTGGTGCAAATGCATACACCCATAGGGTTTCTCAGGTTGAAGACCTGTATAAAGAGGGAAGGAAACAAAAAAAAATAATGGGAATTGCTTAGGATGCAACTGTAAGCAACTTCAGGCTGGTCCCATTGACTTTGGATCAGGCCCTAATTAGGGGAGTTTTCTTAATGAAGGATTTTGTAGCCTTAAACTATTGGCCAGTTTCTATGACTTGGTTTTTGGAGGCCACCTGTAAAATCAATAGAGCTGACAGGTAGCCAGTGCTTTACCTATTTTAAAAATAGGTAGACAGCTGGCTTGAGAATTGAAATAAGCTTATCTGAGACGAGAAAAAATAGATGCCTAAAAGATTCATTTGGGGACAGAGACATATCAGTACTTGCAATGGCAAACTGGGCTTCTCAGATGTTTTTTTGTTTGTGCTTTGAGTCCTTAACAGGACCCATATTGTGGATTCTGTTCTGGTTTATAAGGTTACCGTAATCAGCTTGCAATGAAACACCAGCCTGAAGGATCCCAAATTAGAAGTACTTTACTGTACTTTGCCAGTGTAAAAACAGGAGTGAAAAGATCAGTGTGGTGTGCAGAATATGTTTCATGTATCAGGGCAGGTTGGAATTTCAGAGCAGGACTGAATACTGTAGATTTGCTCTGCTAAACCAGTGACCTTATCACGTTCTCCCCAAAGTGTATCCGATAAAAGAATGTGCTGGAGGGTAGCACACAATTATCTTAACTGTCAAGCCAGTGTCTTCATTTAGGCTGTTGGAAGTCATTGTAGAGGGAATTGCTGTGGGTGGTGGTGTCTTGCAAACACTTCTCTGGACTTCTTGACAACACTGAAGGTGTCTTAGTGGGTTCCAAGCAAACCATTTTACCTACGTGAGGGCCACTCTGTGTGCATACTTGAGAGAATGTGTCTCTGAAGGGAACTCTGCTGTCTTCCTCCATCTGGTGCCCCAGGACCAGGCAGGACTCTGCCCGGCTGAGGAAGCCCTGGGGACTAGGAAAAAAGGAAGCTATGTTTCTCTTGAGTCGGAGGAGTTGCTGATTTAGTCTAGGAATAAAACAAGATGTAAAGTTCAGTGCCAGGTTTGTAAGCTACTCTGTATTGACTAGGGTGTTCAGGTGCGCTGCCTAGAAATCTGCTGGTGTGATTGCGTGTCTGCGTTTTTGTTTGTCTGGACAGGCACATCTGTCTCCCTGTAAATGTGTGCCTGTGTGTTCAGGGTGTGAGTGCTTCTGTTGAAATAGCCACTTCTGAGACAGAGTCAAAGATTCAAAGATGGCTTTGGAGGAGTGAATCCAAGATGGTAATCACATTCACTGCTAGCCTAATTAAGCCTACTTTTGGTCCTACAGAATTGGTTTGGGGTTTCTTTTTTTTTGTTTTCTTGTCTTTTTTTTTGTCTTGAGAATCCTGTCTCAGTGGCTGCGAATTCTGCTGATGGTGCACCACTCAGAGCAGCTTGCTGCTCCTTCCTCTGCAGCAGCATCATCTTGGCAGGTCTGACACCAGTAACAACTTGTTTTTGTCAGTGTACTGAGCTGATGTGACTTGGAAGGGGCCCACAGGGAGCAGATAAACATAGTGACAAGGGTCATCTTTATACCGCCTCCACTCTGTTCCTAGCTCCACTTTAACAATGAATCTGCATGTTAACCTGCACATATACACACGTGCACTGTGCTTTATGAAATGCCTCTTGCCAAGCCTGGATCCGTCTACTGTCTTTCCAGCTTTGCTGAATTTAGAGGTAAATTCACGAAAAAGGTCACTAGCAGAATTGCTTTTCAAAAAACCCAGCTCCTAAAATGTCTTGCAGTCTCTGAAAATGTACTTGTTTTGAGTTGCCTGTGAACTCAGTAACTGTGTAGCCTGTTTGTTATTGTTGGGTTGCTCTGAACACAAGTTGTTTTTTGCAGGGTTGCTGTAGGGCAGCAGGCTTTGCACTCCCATTTGTTTATTGTAGGACTGTTGTATGAAGAGAAGTAGGGAAGATACACTTTCCTCCCTCAGGCCTTTTCCTTTGCATTCACAGTCAGGCAGCACAGCTGGGCACTTCCAGAGCCCAGCAGGAGCTGTTTCATCTCTGAAGTGTTCTGGTATCACCTGTTTGGTCTCTCCTCTTCCTCCCCAAGATAGCTTCCCTGCTTCTAATTCTTGCGGTAAGCTGGGGTTTTGCTGTGGCAGTCTGAATTGGGAGTTTATACAGAGTGGTGTTCCTTGACTGGGGAACATTGTTATAATGAAATGATGGCTCCTGAGTGATGGGGAGTGAGAAACAGCAAGGCTATTACCTGGAACTGTGCTTTCCTCACCCTGAGCTGGTGCCTGTAATGGGCTCTGTGCTTGAAGACAAGAGGTGTCTGCAACCTGGTGCATGTGAAGGGCTCCCAAGAACTATACCAGCTCCTGCCTCCCTCACCTACAGCATTTGATCAGCTGTAACTTTCCTTGACCTCAACTGGCCCCAGAGGCCACAGGCCTCTGAGTCTGTACCAGGTGTGGGGGTGATGTTTGATTCTTTTAAACCTATGTTTTGACTTTAGGGTAGCAAGTGCTTGGTAATGTGGCTCAGGACTGAGCAAAACGCAGGCAGAAGCAGCTTCACTTATGCACCTCTCCTGGTATGTCCCCATCTGAATGCATGCAGCTTCCCATGCTAGCCCTGCACAGCTGACCTCTCTGTTCAGTTATGCTGCCATCCTGTAGCAGGCCTGAATCAGCTTCCTGCTCTCCTAATTCTCCTGCAGCCTGCCCCAGCTCTGCCCTTACCTCTCCCCACTGATGCTTCAGCCCCTACTGCACTGCTGTCAGATTGAGTACAGACTTCCCCTTACATTCATTAGCAACTCATGTGGCAAAGATTTGCCACAATTCTAGTTTTCTGAGAAAATGGAGACCCAGGTGCTGGGTGGATTCATCGCCAGCCCCAGGCAGGACAGCTCCCAGGCTGCAGCTTTGCACACCTGTGTCATTAGCATCTGAGCCAGCAGGTTTCCCCTTCCCAGTCGCTTTCTGGAGGAGGATTCGTAACACTTACAGAGCTTGGTCCTCACATGGCGAGATGAGCTCCACACTTTGCGTGCCTTAGCTTCATTCCTGGAAATCCCTCTCCAGAAACAGTCAGATGTTGGGTTCTGTAACGTGCTGAAATCCGATGAGCTCACAGTGCAAAGAATTTGTCCATTTACAAACAACCTAGAAACCCATTATATTTCATATTAGTATTGAAAGACTAATGCAGGCGTGTAGTTTTTATTTGAGGGATACTAAATTTAAATAAAGCAACAACAAAGAAGTCAAGCTCTGTCTTTTTGTGGAATCTTTGAAATGATGGGACCTATGTGTAGCTAATGAAGGAGGGTTCCTTTAAATATTTTTTAAAAGTGTTAATTGCTTGTACTTGTTGGATGTATGTGGAGTAAATTAAAGAAGCAGCAATACAAAGATAAGACCACTTCCCCACACAACCCTCATCCCAGGGGCAGATGCCCCTCCTTCCACCTGCATTGCTCAACAAATTTAATCTCAAGAGGGGAAATGAATTCTCAATTGCAACATGCCTAGTAATTAACTGCACTGTAGTTCTGATGTGCAGTGCTGTCACCCACCATCAGGTGGGAGTGGAAAAGGCACTGCATTTTGTTGATGGTTGAACATTTGTTTTCCTCATCATTTTGACACCAGAGGTAATTGCCATTCCTGATATATTCTCTCGCTACCATTACAAAGCAACTGTTAGGGACAAATTAATTATGAAGAATCTTGATATGAGAGGCCAACAGAGGAGATTTCTTTTTCTTTTTTCAGGGAACTGAGTAGTAAAATCTAACAGCTCCCATATAACTGCTAGAAACACATACTTCTCTGTAAGCCAACCCATGTTTTGTTGGAGATGGGGGGTTTGCAAAACCAGTATTAGGGTATAGAGTGGGTTTCCAAGCTTGCTTTTATTGAACTTTTGGTTTCCCAATATCATGTGCCAAAATGAGCTTGAGTCTGGGCATTGCCATATGGAGGGGAGGTCTTAATGGTTGGTATTGGACCAATGTCTTCTCTCTGAGTCATGGTTGAGCAGCATCACAAAGGCTTGGATGTGAGGACTTGCAGATTTGATGGATTTTAAAAGAAGTTGTAAAGTCATTATCTGGACTGCTTTATGGCCACTAAGGGTTCCCTGTGTGAGGGAGGTCATATCTGATGTGCTGCTTGAGTTCTGAATGGCCAATGATGTTCTGCCTGCTTTTGTACTCCTGGAAGTTGGATACTACCCACCCCAAATTATACTTGTGGGGTGCTCTCTGAGGAGTGTTGTGATATGGCTCATAGACAGCTGCCTTCCAGTAGTGGAGGTGGTTGAGGCACCCTGCCTCCCTTTGACTGAAGCATTCTGTCAAAGCCTGGGGAGGAGGAGTTTGAAATATCTGTATTGCTCATGGCTGTGTTTAGAAGCTCACCCAACTTACGTGTAGTCAGGACAGCAATTTCTGTAGACTTGGTAATTGTGCTTTCAAAGAGGCAGTTAGATATGTATCTCATAGTTGACTGACTACCATGGGATGCTAGTGAATCCCAGGTGCTGATGAGTACATGGTTAGAAAGGAGTCTACTTTAGGCTCAAGAATAGGCATAATCTAGATTTAAATAAGCCTCCTGGAGGAGGCCTGTTCACATTCTCAGCTTTACTTTCTTTGAAATCTCACTCAAGTTATCAGCCAAGTGCTTGTACATACAGCACTCTGTGTCTGCCCAGGAAAGGAACACATGCTCTGTGGTAATTAATGCACAGCGCTCTTTTGTGCCATGATCTTCTTAATGAGAGAACAGTGAAGCTCCACTCTTTTCCAGAGACCAAACCAAGACCATGTTTATCCCATTTTCCATCTCCTGCCTGCAGACATCAACTCCCTCTTTCACTGTGACTTTATCCTTCTTCATGGGATTTCTGTATCTCTGTGTGGAGTATGTAAATGCTTTAATAAAATAATTATTTGAGGCTAGGAGTCATAGATAGCATTATTTTTGGATTACTAACATGTGATTTATTTTCATTGCTTTGCTTCACACCCATCTTGTGCAGTGCTAACTCTGTCATCCTTTTTGGTGTGCAAATTTTGCATTTGGGACTATCCACAGCGATTGCGTTTTCCAGCAAGGGCTGACTCTTTGGAGAATCTTTGTCGATATTATTTTTCTGTCAGGTTTTGTGCTGATTGTCTTTGTGATAGTCCTTTTGTCTTGAGTTTACTGTTTACCTTCTAGTCAACATTAGAATTGACTGTTTTTAGCATGTTGATGGAGATTGTCTCTTGCATATTATCTCCACTGCAGCATCATCTTTGTTTTCTCCTGTCCAGTGTTAGCCTCTTACACCCAATTCTCCTCCTTTTTACAAAGGAACCTTGACTTTTGCTCATGAGAGATTCAAACTGAAACCTCTAGATTCCTGGATGGCACTTTCGTTTTTAAATTTTGGCAAGCACTGCCCAATTTGAAGCTTTTTCCACAAAGAACTTGTAACTGGGTAGTGATGGACCAGACTTTCCTTACCGTGCCCCTTGAGGTACATGCACAGGTGATCTGTGGTAATCAGCATCTCATGTATCAAGAAAAAAATCTACCCTAGATTTCTACCTGATAAAGCCCATTTCCTGCTATTTGTCATTGCTTCTCTGGAAGGGTGGGGAATAAGCGTAGGGATGTTCCTCTACATGCAGTTGAGCAGGAATCTACTTTATAATTTCCTAGGCTGAACCACTTTAAAGACTATTGACTGGTCACTTTGATCCTGGATGGGATAGGTAGCCTGGAGGTGAAGGCTTTCTGCTCCTTTTCTTATTGTCTGTGTGCTCAACTCCCCATGGACTGATAATGTTTCCTGTTGCACCCAATTCCTTGTCAATAAAATAATGGCTGACAGCAAGTCTGCAGGTGGAGGGACACTCTTTTTTCTTAAAATCAGAATGAGATGACATCCAACAGCTTTACTGACTACTTTACTCTAGGTTCTTCTAATATGTTTGACATTTACAAATGCAGAATCCCTGCCTTGTGGATGCTCATTAATCTCTTAGATGAGAGGGAAAACTCAACAACTGGCAATGGAAAGGGCAAAATGTTGAATATGTAATTGTATACAGATGGTCTCAGTTTTATTCCCTTCACAACCTTGGTGAGCCAGAGCCAAGTGCAGGGAAGGCATGTACAATATTGTTCATTGTGATAACAGCTGCAATAAAGACAATTGCCTCTGGTACTGCTGGGGGTAATTCCTTCTGCTTATTGTGGGAGCAAAAGTAATCTAGACTGGATAATGAATAACCAATGTGCAGCCTCACCTGGGCTCTCCTTTTGTTCATCTCAGTGTAATGCTATGTCAAATATTCATATTTACTTTAGTAAACTGCTATCACATGCTATTTTTAAGTGGCACCCTCAAAGCCAATACAGGTTCTCTCTGTTGTTTGTGCAGCAGTTGTAAGGATTCAGTAGACCAAATGTTACCCTCACTGGCACCCACATAGGCCCATTTTTTCCAAATTCTGCTTGCATTGGCACCTGCACAAATCTATCGTTTTCAGTGAGAAAGCAAAGAAGTGTCTGCAAGGAAGGATCTGACCTTCTAATTGCAGTTTAACAAGTCTATTGATTGTGCATAAATCAGAATAGATACCAGCTCAGTCTCCCATAGTGGTGACATTGCCATTGCTGGGATGCAAGTAGACACCAGCTGCCTTTCTTGGTGTGGAACTGTGTCGTGTTAACTGGATGAAAAAGCTGGAGTAATTTTTCTATATATATATGTTTCACTGAAGTCAGCAACTCTTGACTGATACCCAGAAGGGAACAGACCTGCTGAGTAACAAGGGGACGTTTTTTTTTCGAACATAGGCACTTTTTAAAGTAGAACTGCACTTCGCCATTGATGATGGCACCGCAGCCACTCTCTCTGTGTTGGAGGTAGCGCTCTGACAGTCACTGCAGTTTTTTGGAACTGACAGCCTAGTCCCATGGTTGTTGTCTTTCCTGACTTCCTTGTCAATATAATTTAATGACTTCTATGTATGTCACGTGTTACTGTCTCTCTCCTCTTCAGGTATCCTGTTCCTGTGGGAAGAGGTCTGTACTTTAAAGGTCAGAGCTTCTCAGATTAAAAAAGGGGAAAAGAATCTGCCTCTGTCAGTTTGGTAAGAGGATGTATAGGGATCTTTAGAGAGGCTGCTGTGGAAACCTTTCTTTCTGGGTTCTGTGACTGAGATAAATGCTGGTGCCCATCTGCGTTGCTCTAAGAGAGGGACCCCGTTTGGTCTGCTCCCCTGGCTGTTGGAGTGACCTGCCAGGAGAGAAGTTGCATATGTATGAGGGGGAGAAGCTGCTGTTGCACGGTTTAATCGCCTGACGTTGACTCAGATAGGTCCTGACTGGAGGTCAGCTGTGACGTGCAGCTGGTAGGGTGGGATTCGGCTGTTGGGAAGAGAAAAATGTCAGCCCAGATTCTTTGGCATTGACAAAGTGGATGTGACGATTTCTCCCCTCCAGCTGCAACGACTGCCTCTGTGCTTCCTTTCCTGCATACCCACACTAGGAGAGCAGACTGTGTGAAGCTACCCTGTCTTGACCCTCAGCTGATGAACTAGACTTAGCTGAGCTTTCTCCATCTTTCCTTCTGTGCTTGGGCCATCCATCCTGATAAACCTCACCTTTCAGTGTATCTTCTGTCTGTCAGTGCTTCCTGTGGACCCCGTGGCTTTTCCAGCTGCATTTTATTGCAGGATGGGGTGTGGGGACTAAGGGAAGAGACTGTCAGATGTCCATCCTTATCTCTGCTGCTAGGATCCTTCAGTTTCCTTTTAAGGCTGAGAATGTTCAGCATTGAACAGATTCCCTTGGTACTAATTTCATCTCATCTTCCACCTCTTCATTAACCCTAGTAACACCGTGTATGTTTCCCTTTCCACTTACAGTTTCTGACGTCTTGAGTAGTTGGAAGGTCTTACCAGGTCAACCTTCTTGTCACCATCTGGTTTTATTATTGAGGACAAGTCATGAGGCTGTTTCTCATTTATACCATACTGGCTCATCTGCCTTGCAGTAGCTCCTGATGTACTCTTCCTTGTTTGTTTTGTTCTCTCTACTCTATCTGGGACTTCAGACCTTTATTTGAAGAGACCATCTCCATGTTCCTTGCCCCGATGTGAAGCCTCCCTGTGCGTAGCCATAACTGTATGAGCTTTAGTGACAGCTGATTCCTACTGTGGCCTTGTTTGAGCTCTTCGACTGACCCTCCCCATGACCCAGGACCAGCCCTCACTTCTCAGGTTACTGCCTTCCCAGGGTCTCCTTACATGGACACAGCTGTATGGGGAGTGTTCTCCCTTTGGGAGAGATGTTTGCTGCACATTGTCTCTTGCTGTTCAGTCAATAGTCTATGGTTTCTGTAGGGTGTTGCAGAAGCTCCTGTTTAAGGAACACTCCTGAATGTAACACACATCTTGGTTGATCTAGTTTCTCATAGCAACTGAAAACAGCAAATAAAACAGAGCTTAATAGGACTGATGGGTGGGAGGCCCCCACCACAGCTAAACGTGAAGCCATATGAGATGGTGTCTTTACATCCCTCAGCTTGTTTTCTCTGCCATCCCACATGGTCTGATCCAAGCTGAGCTGAATTAATTTTGGTAGAAAGATTTTGAGAGATGCTGTGTCAAATTTGTTATCATTTCACCTGCCTCTGTAACCAGAGCTGCAGGCACTGTGATCAATGGATCAAGACAGGTGCCTAATTTCACTGTGGCTTCTGTAAACATCTCTGTGCCTTCTGCTGCTGTGCTGTTGAATGATTTTCTGTCCTCCATGGGTGCTCTCCAACAAAGCACAGGACAGATCTCTTTGTACATCAACCCTATCCGGACAACAATGTACTGAGGGCACTTTTGGGAACCTGCTGACTTTGCAAGTATTATACATCTGTGTATACATAGGCTGGGTCCTTCCTTCTTATGCAAATCTGATCTGATCTTATTCTCATGTGTAAGTACCATTTACGTAAGTGTACATGCCCCAAAAGGGAGCCTGTGTGAAGGACCTGTTGTGCAGTCACAGGTATTGTCTTCTGGGAGGGGCTCCCCTCGGGGTAAAACAGCTTCAGGAGGCAATGTCTGTAGGTGTAAAGGACTCAGCTTGACTCTCAAATTGCCATGTTCAACAGTTTGAGCTGGAACTGTTAGTGGGAGAGAGTAGGCAGGTAATGCCATAGCCATAGAAGTTCTATGTCCCAGTTATTTTAACATATTTTTTTCCCCTTGTCTCTGACCATCCTTTTCCCTGTGCTCCTTGTTCTCACTACTCAGGAGACTTAGACAGAATAGTGCATTATATCACAGAGGTGTCTAGAGGAGAAACAGCTGCTCCCTTCTGATTTTTCTCCTGAACTGCCCCACAGATAACTAATTGCAGCTCAGTTGCTTCTATTAGCTATTTACCTAAAATTGAGCTGGCTAATGAAAATGTTTCTAATTAATATGAGGCAGATTAAAACTCATTACAGCAAGGTCGTCAGTAATGAGAGATAATCAGAGCACAAATGACCGAGCTTGGAGCAAAATGAAGATGGAACACAAGCAGGCGATTGGCCCTGGTTGTGCACACACCAGCCAGCAAAGGCAGGGTTCAGCAAGGTGACTGCTGGTGCTCCTTGCTGCGGTCGAGCAACACTGCTTCCTTCTCTCAGAGCAGCTTGGGAAGTGGCTGGCTGAAGAAACGGACCTCAGCCCAGTGTAAATGTTTCCTGAATCAAGTAGGATCTCAAACTGGGGTTTTGTTGCTAGGCCACCCCTTAGTCACCTGTACGGATTGTTTGGAACCATATTGTGAATCAGGGTATTAGTGAGAAGAGCGTGGGAGTATGTCTGTTGTGGGTGGGAGGCCAATGTCTGTGTGTGGTTGTGCATCGAAATTCAGGGTCCTGATGGCTTGGAGGATGGGAGCTTGCACATTTACCAGCGTGAAGGGGGCTGGCCTAGGTTTGGAAAAGTCCCTCCTGATTTCCAGGGAAGTTTTGAACAAATCAGGAAACGTTTGTTTTAATTTCAGCTACCTTTAGCACTGGTGATACAAGGCTCCTGCACCAACACTAGATTTCAGCTGTCTGATGCAAGCTCACTGGGAGTTTGCAGAGTTCACTGGCCATGCTGCTGCTAGCTGTGTGATTTCTTCTTCCCACATTTGTGAAACTGAAGCTAATTGTCGTAGTCTAGGGGGCCATCTCTATCCTTTATCCTTTGCAAGCTATAAAGCTGTCTTTCTCCCTTCCTGGCTGTCCCACTAGCAGCCTACTGTTGTGCCAGAATTTCTGAAGGATTTTGATCTCTGCTAGGACTATTTTGAGCTATGGAAGTCAAAACTGAGAATTAGGGGGATGCCTTTTTAACCAGAGTTTGCACCAACGGGAACTAACTAAAAAGTGTAGGTCTGAAAAGGTAACAGTGTACCTGCCTAAGTGGGAATGTATGGAATGCCCTGCTCTCATGTGGGCAGGCACAGACCCATAGGTAAATCTTTAGGAGTGTTATACATAACTTACACAAATAATGAATTGTTAGGTAGTGGGGTACATTGCACCATGAGTTATTCCAATTCCAAAGATGTGGATCGGTCCATGATCAGCAGTATGATCAGTTAGAATTGGTATAAGGAAGCATTTGAATGGGAAATATCTGTTGTGCATAGGAATGAGCTTTTGTGAAAGGTAGGCAGGAAAGATTATAAAAAGGAGGCAATAACAATTCCATTTAGAGTTGTGTGTCTCCTCGCAGCATCCCTGCTGTAAGTTGGTTTGATTACCAGGCTGACAGTGTTAGTGAAGGCTACAGTAGTTTATATTAACTGTACATTTATTCAGATTTGTTGAAAGAGGAGATAGCAGCCCCTTGAACTCAACTACACTGCCATTGCAATGGGTTCTAGCTTTTCTATTGCTGTTTTTAAAGCACTCAAGTACCCTATTCACTTTACCAGTAACTATATCCTTCCTAAACATCTTCACAGATCTTTTGGCATGGCACTTGATTTCCATCTCTCGCTAGGTTAAAGTGAGGTGGACATCCTTTCATTCCTCTCTGGTTTATTCTGTCCTGTGTCATCTAAAGCTGTTCTGTAGTTTTACCAGTCATGTGCATATGGCCCTGACATTGTCAGGGGTGGAATAGAAAAGGACTGTGACCAGATTCCTTTCCTGTCTTCTCTGTCATGTCTGTTCTTCATCCCCAATTTACCATGTTTTGGGGATACCCTCTACAGAGGTGTGATGACATCCTCTCTTCCCTCTGTGTGGAGACGAAGGGACAACGTGGCTCTTCCAGTCCAGTCTCCTGCCACTACAGGTATCCCTGGAAGAGCTGTCTCATCCAGGATGGCTGTCAGCATATATGCCTGAGATGCTCCCACACACTGTGTACCACAAGATACTTCCCAGCATCCCAAAGGCTTAACGCGAAAGACCACAAGCAGCAATTCTGCTGTGCCATGGGAGGAAAGCAAGACTCCGTCACCAAAGTTCCAAGTCCTTGCAATGGCAGGTAATTTAGTAAATACAGGGGATCCTTGGGAGGAGGTTGAAACCCAGCCAAAGGGGTGATCAATTTAACCAGAATGTGGGAGCTGGATACACCAAATAGATTCTTCAAAGATTTTAATGATGCTGGGAGCACCAGTCATGCTGTTTGCATTCTGTCTCTCACTGTGGCTGATCAATAGGATAATTTTTGTCTTGATGCCTTGAGCAGGAGTGTTTAAAGCCTTTTAGACATTTTATTACACATAATGTTCTTATGAGTCTGTAAAATGGGGGATAGTGATCCTGAGTTTTGTAAAGAGCTTCGTAGAAGCACATTTAGAGATTAAAAGCTCCATATAAAATCAGGTATGGTTGTTTTATCATAAATGTCTAAAGCCTTTCTGAATTCGATTGAGCTTTTGGCTTCTCTGTCCTCTGACAGTGAGTGTCACTGGTTAATGCTGTACTGTACAAAATGTGATGTAAAAAAAACTTTAAAAAGGTTGTTGGTTTTGTGGAATGCCCCATTATTTGCTGTTTTGTGAGAACTGGAAGTAGGAATGGGGGATTTTATTTTTATTATTTCATATAACTCCTCTCTTATGCATCAGCTCCCTCTAATCTAAACAGTCCCCTAACATTTCAGATCTCTTTTTTTATAGACTCTTTTCAGGTCCATGAAGATCTTTTCCCTGTCCTTCTCTGTCCTCTTCTTTTTCTTCTGTACCTCTTTTTGTGATGGGATGTCCGTAATTGAAGGTGAGGTTGTGCTTTCAATTGATACAAAGGCATTTTGATGTTTTTCTCTTTTCCTTTCTCAACACAGTCAAACAGCTTGTCTGGGTTTTTCTAACCCTCACTATGCATTGAGCAGGTGCCATCACTGAGCCGTCCACAAAAATGTGATGCAAGTGTTGGGTGTTTACAGTTAATTTAGAGCCCATCAGCGTGTGCAGGCAGGATAAATGTTACACAATCACAGAATCACAGAATGTTAGAAATTGGAAGGGACCTCGAAAGATCATCTAGTCCAATCCACCTGCTGGAGCAGGAACACCTAGATCAGATCACACAGGAACGCATCCAGGCGGGCTTTGAATGTCTCCAGAGGAGACTCCACAACCTCTCTGGGCAGCCTGTTCCAGTGCTCTGTCACCCTCACTGTAAAGAAGTTTTTTCTCATATTTGAGTGGAACCTCCTATGTTCCAACTTGAACCCATTGCCCCTTGTCCTATCACTGGATGTCAGAGAGAAGAGCCTGGCTCCATCCTCCTAACACTCACCCTTTACATATTTATGAACATTGATTAGGTCACCCCTCAGTCTCCTCTTTTCCAGGCTAAAGAGACCCAGCTCCCTCAGCCTTTCCTCATAAGGGAGATCCTCCATTCCCTTAATCATCTTCGTGGCTCTGTGCTGGACTCTCTCCAGCAGTTCCCTATCCCTTCCAGTATGTGTAACCTTGCAGCCATCTATGCTGAGGGTGATCTGCCAGTCTATTGATTGTTCACCTGTCTTTGGTAGGGACTTGTCAGGGCTTATTTTTCCATAGTGGTGAATAATTTCTGTTGCATTTTATGGAAGTTTTGTCACTGCACCATTCTCTCCAGTGCCAGATCACTAGCAAGGAAATTAAACCTTGGTGTAAGAATGGGTGTAATGGTATACTCTGCTGTTTGTTTTTGACAGTGATGAGGGTCAACCCATTTGTAGTAAAGAACCCCTTCTGCCTTGTGGGTGCTACTTTCCCTTTTCATCACATTTCTCAGTGTTTCCAGTGCTAGTTCAGCCTTGCTGGTAGTTACCACACGGCAGGTGCTAATGCCGACACGGCTTCTGCGGTATCACCTTGTCTGAAAGAGCTCAGAGCAGGCTGAAATTAAGCTGTGGTAAAAACATCACTAAAAGTTGCAGCCTTGTCCTAAGTAGAGAGTGTCACACCGCTACTGTCTGTAGTGCTGGGCTTGGTGTTGCAGAGAGGGAATTCTGAGTTGGGAATTGGGATAAAATGAGCAAGTGACGTTCTTGCATCTTCTCCAATAATTACTCAGTTTTCTTTTCACTCTTTGTGAAGGAATTTATTGAAAGCCACTTGAAAGATCCAACAAATATCTCCCCTTTCTCCTCTGTTGACCATTGCATTAACATGCTCAGAGTATTTTACTGGACTGGTGAAGAATTATTGTTTTCCTTTCAAAATCACTGTTGTCTTTTTTTCAGTCACATCACATTTAGCGAGATGATTTTTAGTACTCTCCATAATTATTGTCTCAACTCATTTAGTTGATACAGAATAAAAGCTTGCAGGACTATAATTTCCCAGATTACTCTGGATTTTTCTTAAATTCTGGGCAGCATGTGTTTCCTTTCAGATCTCTGCAAGCTAACAGTTTTAATGTGCAATCCCCTTTTATTATTAGTATCTCAGCTACTTTCTGAATTAATGTGTAATTTTTATATGATTGAAGTTTTCAAGGTATTTTCCAGAGACTTCTTTCTTGAAATATTGTCTTAGAGAGTGTATCTCCGTTGCAAGCAGTGATGGGCAGGCTTCTCTTCAGCATCCTGCCCCATGCAGGGAGCTGCCTGCAGCAGAAGGCACCTCCTTTCCTTTGGTCAGGTTGGGAGTAGGTGGATGTGAGCAGGCACCATGTGGTGTGGAGCTCTTCCTGCTCACCTGTACAAGAGTGCTCTCTGCTATGGAGGTGAGAGGAGGAGCAGCCCTTCTAGCCCTGTCCTCCAGGCGAAATCCAGCCTGACGTCTTTTGTGAGACACCTGTGTTCACAGTGTTCCTGGAGGGCAGCACTCATCACCAGGAATTTCTGGTGACTTGTTTGTTATGTCGTTGACTAGTTGCATTTCAAATTTTCTTTTTGCATTCCTAATCCTCATTTCACATTTTGCCAGCTATGAGTATGCCCTTCAGGGTTGCAATGACTTTTCTGAAGGATTTTTCATATGAAGAGTGCCTTCCACCACTTTATTATCTTTAGTGGCCTTTCTGAGCCCTTTAGTCACCAGGTCTGTCACCAGATACTCAAGTTTTCACCAGTATATTTTAACTTTGGTATTTATTTTCTTCTAAATTAATTTATTTATTTTTAAGACTAGATTAGCATTTGCCAATTTGTGATACCTTGCACATCTGATGCTCTGAAGAGCAGTTCTTTGCCAAGGTTTCTGTGAGTAAAGGCTCCTTCAAAAACATCAAAATTATTTAAGACAGGTCTGCTTGTACATCAAAGGTAAATTAAAAAATGTCCCTTTTGCAGCTCTGCTTGCTGAGTATGTGCTTCATCCCAGCTGTCCTCCTCTCCATACCTGACAGTTATTACTTTCATTATCACCCATATGGTACAATTTTAATAATCAGTGTTAATCCCAATCTACCCAGCGTTTAGGCAAACCACATGGATCTGATAGCCATGCAGTGGGCCAATGGAGAATTTGTCCTGCTTTTTAGGGGTTTGAAGCAGAGACAGATGCCCGCGTGGACTGAGGAAAGAACCATATACACACTCAGACGACATTTGTGATCTGAAGTGCTTCCTAAGGGAGGCTTATTCTTGGTAATCCTCTGTACGTGAAATGCTTCCTTTTTCTGCAGTGTGCTCCTAGGCAGGATGCATACAAGCAGCTCCCTGTCTAGCTGTTATTCCCAGCTCTTTTCCCTGATGAGAAGAGTCTTCAAGGTATTGCTTGTGCAAAAAAGAGCAATATCTTGTGAGATTTCTTGGAGAAAAGCTCTGAGCCAATCTGGGGGTTTCCATTTACCCTGCAGTTTTTTCAAGGCAGGACAGAAATGTGGTCAACAGTATTGGACACAGTAGTAGGAATGTGTCAGTCTTACTTTGCCTATGATTAGAAGATCATCTATCAGAGAAACAAGTGCTGCGTGTGGACTGTGACTTATCTGGGGAGATCCAGGCAATTAATAACTAGAGTTATGAACATCTTTCTGCTGAAAGTCCTGGCCTGGTTGATGAGAAAAGAGACCTTGGAAGCTGGATTCACAGCCCTGCTTCATTCTTACTGTGCTTCTGCCTCCAATGCAAACTGGAGTATTGTAAAATGTAGGGCTACAGATAGATTTCCTTCTTCTGAAACAAGTTGCCTGGTCATCTTCTGTCTCTCTAGCAGGGGCAGAGGCTGGCATTGGTCCAGCCAGCCAGCCAGGGCAGCCAAGCCAGTTGTGAGAGCATGGTGGAGGATGCTGTGAGTGGGGGTTTTGTTCTGTTTTGTTCCTGGAGCCCTCTGTAAGGATGCTGTTCTCTCTCTTGGCCAGGACTGCTGTGTCCGTGAGGCCAGCCAGGTTCTCTGCAGAGTGGATAAGTTTGTGAGGGCCAAAATTTACTGTTTCTTTGTGCTAGAGGAGAGAGGCCTCCTTCTGCCTCCTTCTCAGCAGTGACTGACATGAATATGCACCGTGCGTCCAAGTGTGTCTACAACCAGTTGTATTTTCAGCTACATGAGTTTTACATCCTTTTTCTTCCATCTCCCTTGGCGATCCGTGTGGGGCAGATAGGCCAGCACCTCCACCCTGAGCTGGCTGCCCGGCCTCGTGTCCAGCACTATGCTACAGCCCAGGGGTGCTGCTGCTCTGCCCTGAGCCCTGCTGCAGCCTGGAGTCATCTGATGGGCTCCTGCTGGGCCTGGGGGAGGTCGCAGGGCACTGAGCGACCGTGATCAGTGCTGGGGTTTTTGGAGCACATCTGCAAGGAGCCTTGCTGCTGTTTCTCACCAGTGCACTGGGCTGTGGCTGCCCAAAGCCTTGGTGGGGTGGCTGGCCACCTCTGCTTCCCCTTGGCTGCTGGCAGGGGGTTTCCTCCACAGCTGCAGGCAGTGGGCAGAGTGCGATTATCGGAGCTGCATAAAAACTGTTTCCCTGTAATGGGCTGCACTCCCAGTGCTGTGACAAACTACCTGGTTGCTCTGGTGCCCTCCCTCCCGCTGCCTTTGTCTTTCATCCCATTACTCCGTCCCTGCTTTTCTTGCTCTCTTGTCCTCTTTGACAGCTTCCTTTCCCTGTCCCCTTTTGGCCTGCTTTTGGCCTTGCTGCACACAGCGAAAGAGCGAGGGCAGAGGCTTGCTTGTTACAGCAGGAGCTTTAAAGTTGGTATGTAGAAAGCAGCACAAAAATGGGGGAGACTTCAAGGCATCCTCGTGGATGTTGTTTTCTGCCTACATATTTGCGAGTGCTTTTGAGCAGGCAATATGCTGGGGGAAGAACATTCTCCTAGCATGAGTTATGCTTGCCCGTGCACACCCACGCAGGGAAGTGTGTGTGTGTACGTGTGTGTCTGTGTGTGCATCAAGCCTGTCAAGTCTCACAAGCTGAGTGTGAGACATTAGGCTTTCTCCTCACACTCCCCCAGGCCTGTGTTTCTTGCACTTGCAGCTCAGCACCTGGTCTGTCCCCTGAAGTGTTCCCAAATGTGAGACTGTGACACGGCACTGCTTTGTACGGAGGGCAAAGATAGCCACTAAATGGGAGGATGTGGGGGCCTGTGTGGTGTTCATGCATGTTTGTGGTGTTGTTCCTTTCTGTCATGTACTTTGAGGCTTTCAGTGGAGTCCTTCACCACAGGATCTTGGTGTTTCCTGGGCCAATGAGGTCTGCAGACACAGGATTTGACCTTCAATGATTTCTGACTCAAAAACCAGAGAGCAATTAGGAGCCTCCATGCAGACAGATGTCAGGCATTACTAGGAGATGGGTGTGGAGTTACTTTTTGTCAGTGATTTGCTTAGATTTTATTAATGTATCGGTGTAAACTTATCTGAAGTTTATTAAAGAATAGAGTATAGCTGTGTCCATGGCAGGAGGCTTTTCTAGTGAGAGTAATAAAAGCAGAATAAATCATTGTCACTGAAAGATGTGGTGGCTGGTCTGTTCTTGAGTGGCGGAATGAATCTCAGGAGCTGAAATCCAGACCAGGCAAGTGGTTGGTGATGGGTTTTGTCATTTGGTGGCTGCATTTAGGCCAATGTGAACAAGGCTGGCAAGTCTTCTAATTCTTAGTTTCTAAAACCACTGTCACTGTGGACTTTGTTAGCAATGTAAGCAGTAAGACCAAGACCTGTCTGAACTGGAGAGATGTGATTTCCCCTTGTGGTATGTCAGAGGGAGCTGAGGAGGATGAAGGACTGCCAACGTACTGTCCTCCTCACTGCCAAATAGACATCTGTAGTTTTGATTTTTAACAGACTCTTCTCACAAATTCCTGGAAGTTTCTGGGATGGTATCTGTGGTTTTCTTCACACTAAGAATCTAACATACATGGTTGTCATCCTGGCTTTTGTCTTTTGACAAAGGGTTCCCAAACTGTGCATTGTAGTGGTGGATCACAGGAACAAACCAATGCCGCCCTATGGCTAGACATCTTATTCTGTGCAAGGATGTTGCCCCAGAGAGAGCCAAAAACTAATGTCCTGTTACTGATCATGGTGCCCGTGCAAAAAAGCCCCTTATACTGTGGAGCATCTTGTCCTGGTCTGGTTCAGCCCCTCTAAATCAAGCTGGAGTCCCAGTACTTAGCTGATGCATTAGATGATGATGCCCTAAATCAAGAATGGAAATCCTTGGTCTGTTTAAATACTGGCCAAATGAAAGGTACATGTATGGGTGTGCACATGTAATAGACAGCAAAAGGGCTTGGCTGATGTTCTGGTCTCTCCACAGGTGCACCTGCGCTCTGCTGAGCGCCTCCGGGAACTGTGCTGCGCCAACCGAGGTACCTTCATCAAGGTGGGACAGCACCTGGGAGCGCTTGACTACCTTCTGCCTGAGGAGTACACTCGCACCCTCAAAGTGCTGCACAGCCAGGCTCCACAGAGCACCAGGCAGGAGATTGAGCAAGTAATCCGTGAGGATCTGGGCAAAGAGGTAGGGGAAGCCATAGACTGTGTTGGCTTCTCAGGCCTCAGCAACCCTGGGAAGCTAGAGAAAGGAAAACAGGGGCAAGGAGGTCCCTGGTGGTTCTTGGTTTCAAGAGATACCAAGGGGAGATATCTCCTCCTTGCCCCTGGGAGAATGCCATGTGAATTTTCCTTGTCCATTGATGGTCATTATTGTCAAGTTTAGGAAAGGAGAAGATAACAGAGGATTAAGGGTGTGAGGGCTGCCAGGTGGAAATGGGAGGGCTCAGCAGAGCAGCGTACCCCAGAGGTTATGCAAAGACTAACAGGGTTGCTGGAGGTCAGGATGGAGGGGTGTCTGCCACACTGAGGGGTGGGAGTTGGAGATATTGATGTTCAGGACAAAGATACATTAGCAGGTCTCTGTGAGGGACGACTGCTTTCCCCTGGCTGCACTAGACCAATTCCAGCTAGCACTGACAGCCTTTTACTTTCTCAAGCCCCTAATTAACCCCCAAATAAAATAACTGCATAAATCACTTTTGGTGCTTGCAGTCAGGTAATACAGTAGCTCGGGAGTCTGTGTCACCATTAACCCTCAGCAGCCCACAGTGCTGATATAAGAGGTGGATGTCTGTGTTTATTAGATATAAGGGAAATAACCACAGTATTTAGAGAGGGTGTTCTGCTACTTTGCATCTTGCCCCTTACAAGAAGAGGTCCCCTCACACTCCAGCCCAGGTTGAGGAGAAGTATTTCAAGGATCACAACTGACTGGTGAGAAAGAGGCAGGAGGCAGCAATGTGCAAAGGCAGTGGAAGAGGTGGGTGTGAAGGAGAGGAAGACTGGAGGCTGAAGAATGGAAGCAGTGTGGACACGCATCTTGGGGTGTTCCGGGATGTGTGGCTGTGTAGGTGAGGAGGTATGAGGGTAACATGATGGGGTAAGTGAAGTATTTGTACCTAGTGAGTATATTATGGGCAGATTTAGATGGGGTGGGTCTGCCTATGTGTGGTTTTATGGCCTAGGTGTTGTCTGGTCAGGAATGACAACTAATACTTCCCTGCAGTTTAACGGCAGGGTTAATGTCAGCCCCTGACCTACAAGATGCTCCCTCTCTCAGTGCTGCATCCTTGTAGCATGTGGTACCAGCTCAGTGGGTAGATGGAGGAGGGCAGGCTGGCTATCTCCCCTCCGCAGAGCCACGGAAAGCTACCCTAAGGTTAGTCCCCATTAAATGACCACATCCCTGGCTCAGTGTGTGTGGTGTCTCACAGGCTGAGCCAGGTGGTCAGAGGTGGGTCCTCTTCTCTCAAGTACATGTTCAGCTGCCACTGATATGCCCTGGTTTCCTTCAGCTTTTTGGGAGCTAGACGAGCTCTCCATGCCTCATTGATTTCCAGTGAGGCAGCTCAAATCCAGTCTCCACAGCAGCCTCCCCTCTTAGCATTCACTTCACTCACATGGGCAGTGCTGGGCAATATTTAATTTCAAAGAGACAGAGAGAGGGACAAGAAAAGGTGGAAATGGGAAAAAAAGGGATAGAGAGGAAATGCTAATGAGAGAAGGAGAGCAATGATAAAAGAGAGAAATGAAGAGAATGACGTGTATAAAAGTAAAGGAGCTGGTGAAGCTGGGCAGTATTAAAAGCAGAGGTAAATGCCCATTTCCATTAGTTACAAGGTACCAAATCAAGGTATTTAAAAGCAAAAAGGATTTGGGGAACCTAACGCACCAAAATTGTCTTTGCTGGCGCCCAGGGGATTTAATAGGGTTCAGAAACAAATTTAATTCCTTTGTAGCTACAACCTCAGTACATTTTAAATACAATACACTTAGCTGAAATATAGATGGCAGAAGGGCAAGGTGGAGTGTCAGAACAGAGAGGAGTGCAAAGGGGGATCCTGAAACCTTCCCCTTGGGGCTAGAATCACACCTGGGAACTTGCAAGAAAATTCAAATAGAAGAGAAAACAACAGTGAGGAAACCTTCTCAGGGGGCCTAGGCCTAACCCTGCTGCTCTTGAATTCAGTGGTAAGACTTCTAGTTCCTCCATCAGGCACAAGAGCAGGCTTCTCAGATGAATCTCAAGTGTAGGCAAGAAGTAATTACATACAGTTTGGATCAGTGTAGAACAAATGGGGGAAACAGCAATTGGAAATACAGAGATACCTAGGGAGGAATGTGACAAGCTGACAAATTAAGCAAGAGTTTGCAAAAGGGCATGAAAATCAAAAAAAGCCAATTTCGTGTATAGAAGCATTGTATCTTCAGTCAATTAGAAACAGTCTGTCTCCTGATGTCACCTACTCCTGAGAATCTTATCAGAGGCTTGGATGTTTGACAAATGGAGTGGTTTTGTGGGAAAACTGGCGTAAATAGAGAGCATGCCAATTGAACTGATCTTTGAGCAAAGGCAGAGGGCTTGTGAGGTGGGTTTACAGCAGTTCGACACAGCTCTGTTGTCACCGCACAGACTTGCGTGACACCCTGCTGATGGGGCATCTTCCATTCTGGGCCAGCATCATAGCTGGAGACTGGGAGCGGCAGCATGTAGCTCTGCTGCAAGAGCTACTGGACTGATTTAAAGGCACATGGCATGTGTGCTGATCTGACACAGAAGGAGAAGCATCATATATGCTGAATAGTGGGTTGTCCTGTCAAACCCTGTTTTAAGTCTGGGGTGAATCTGTGTACCTATCAGGGATCATTGGGGATAAAAATAATCAGTAGTGAGCAGATGCTAGATTTCAAATCTCAGCCATAGTGGTTTGTCTAAATGATGGTGAGAGGTGATCATTCTCTTGAGTGTTGTATACAAGAGGCTGGGGTGGGGATGGGATTCTCAGGACAACATGAGTAGTAGCAAGTGGGAGAAGCTGCACAAATAAATCTTTACAATGACTCCTGGAAATGCTCACCAGCAAGTTCATACAGTAAGAGTCTTTTGGGGAGACTGGAGAAACCACAGATTGTTGGGAAAAGCTGTGTGCATAACAATGGGTGATGAGATATGAATGAAAGAGTCTCTCCTACCTCTGTTCACATCTTCCCTGCTTGAACAAGGTTCTGAAAGTGAAAAGGTGTCAGGCATGGAAAATGAATGTGAAATGAGTATGTTCCACACCCCACAATTGTAATTTTCTTTGCAGAGCTATTAATGTCACAGGGAAGGATAGCTGGTTCAGCTAAGCTCTCTAACTCAACAAGGTGCATATAGAGCAGAGCCAGACAACTTCTGGTGAAATTCGGATACCAGACATTAAAGATTGATACAAGGCTCTGGAAGATGAATCTTTTGTAGTGGCTGCACCTTAAAAGCACAAAATCGTTGTGCTTAGAAACTAGAAATGATGGAAGAAATGTTTTGCCAGCATTGGGGTTAGGGGCATTTCCTCCCTCTGGCAGGTCTGTTGGAAGAGACTGGCTTGTGGCCATGGGCGATAGGGATACTGGGAAGGTGGTGCTGGTTTGGTCCCAGAGCAGAGGTGCAGAACCTAGGGCATCTCTGAGTTTGGCCAAGCCAGTTCCACCTGACAGCCCTTTGGTGTCTGTCAGAAAGGCTTTCTGTAGGTCTTTCTGTGTGTGATTTCCATGGACAGGGTGCTCAGAGGAGCTTATTGCTCATTGCTAAGACTGATTGGACTATTGTGAAACTCTCTCTTGTCAAAAGTACATCTGCTTCTCTCTGCTCTGATCAGGGCCATTCTAGAACATCCCTCCTCATAGGACTGAGTGGCTGTAGAATGACTTGGCAGCTTTTGCAACCCTGCTCTTCCAAATATCCTTGGTGTCTTTCTGTTGTCTGTCTCCAGTACTGCCCAGCACAGTCCCTAATAGGGCTCTGTGGATCTCAGTTCTCTGCTGCTGTGCTATGATAATGAGTTTAGATACTGTGACATCTCCTGACTTCGCTGTGTACTCCTACCTATGCCAACACACTGTTTTACCTCTTTCTAGTCCTAAAATACCTCCTGGTTTGCAGTCACCCATCCGATCTGCACATCCCAGTAGGCCACAGCATAGTTCTACCCACTCAGCACCACTGTAGTTCCTCTCCTGTTTACAGCAAAAATGTCACTTCTCAGAGCCCATTGCTTGTCAGCTTCCAGCCCATCCTCACTCATCGTCATTTTGTAATCAACTTTCTGACTTTTTCCCAAAGACTCCTTACTCTTCCCCTCGGTGTGTTTGTGTACTCCCTAGTCTACCCAGGCTTTTTCACATGTTGGAGGTAATTTTTTGTGGTAGGAGACATACCCTCCCCACCCACCTCTCCCCACTGTCCCTTCAGAAATATCCCAGTTCCTCCACCTGTGCTTCTTTCCGACAGGTTCCCGACAGGCTGGCCCTCTTGTTCCTGCTCCTATGTCTGGTCTGAGGTTGCGCACTTGGGAGTTAGGGCAAGGATAAAGTTAGCATCCCCATGAGGCCAGCATGGTCTCAGGTAGGGTCTTTCCCATGCTGGTGGAGCATCTGTGCCATGTGGCTGCCCGGATGCTCCGTGTCCAGGCTGTGTCTTTGCTTGGGGGCAAGGGGCTGGTATAGTGTACAGGGCTGGCTTTGCCTGCCATGGCAGTGAAGGTCTCTCCTTCCTCCTTGCCCCTTGACTTATCTTCACATCTCTGGCCTTTTGCTAACAGTTGTTGAAGCTGTCGCAGAGATGAGCAGAAATTGTGGAAGCTGAGCAGTCTCAAATGCTATTAAGTGGGCGAACCCAAGAAATCCTGACCAGCTCTCTGCTTGGACCCCAGGTATCCATATCTGAACACACACGTATACCATTGCTGGTGAGTTTGCTGTGCTCCAGGAAGACTGAGAGGAAAAACAGGGTCCACAGGGAGAACACATCAGTGATTCAATTCAACGCATTCAATGCGTTGCTTTCAGTGCTTTCTTTGTTCAAAGCTGGGAGAAAGGTCTGGGGAGTGTCCTGAGGTTGAGGCTTGTCTCTGCAGAAGCCCAATCATATCAAGTGCTTAAATTGATGGAAAGACAGTCATTTGGAAGGATGTCAGTCCAGCTTTGCTTTGTGGGAGTGCAGGTAATGGGAAGTAGTTTCTAATTGCTTGATTAGTCAGCACCTCTGAGACAATCCTTTTCATCCACAGTTAATTGCGGCTTTTAACTGTTGTTCAAGGACTATTTTGCCATTTACAAGAAGCTTCCTGCAGCCATACAATAATGGAGCTCACTGGTTGAGCAGGGTAGGATACGTCAGTGAGTTGACTGTGATTTGTAAGCAAAACACGTGTGGTAGAGGAACCCCCTGTGCTGTGGTTGTGAAGCGGGATGCATTTTTACAGATAGTGATGCTTGGGGGACCCAGCCTTCTGTTAAAGGGCTTTGCTTTCCTTGGATTCCTGCCCTTTTACCTGGTATGGCACCGATGCTGTGCAGTAAGAAACAGATATCCCTTATCTGAGAAGACATTGTCCCTGCAGCAAAACTGTGGCTAAAAAGGATGCTGCCCTTTGTCCCTCTACCTTAAATTGCTTCCAAGGTTCCCAAAGTGTTTTCTAGGTTGGGAACATGAACCTTATTCATCCACTGTTGAAATGTACCCTAATATACCTGGGAACATGGCTACTGCAATGATGTGCAGAAGTGCCACACAACCTTTTGACAGGGAGGGACAAAAATCATAAGCCCATGTGAACCTGCCATGGGAAAGGTTTAGAATGAGACCACAGCTAGGTGCTAATCCCCACAGCAGGAGACTTCTCTGCCCTCAAACTCTTGTAGCCTGAGAAAAGACAGAGGGAATAGGAGAGACTCATCTTTTTGCTCCTATTTCTGTATGCACTGTTGGTACAACATGGCAGCCTTTGCTGTGCCAGTGACAGGGAGAAGGACAGGCTGATTCCCTTCCTTCTGGTACTGTTGATTAGCATTTTAAGCTCTGCTGAGACATATGCTTACTTCTGATTTGCAGGACTATTGAAACAGTGCTCAGCCCTGTGGGAGAGCAGCTAGGTCTTCAATAGGCTGTTGTGGCATCCAAGTAATTCCTAAAGGAATATGAGCCACTTTCTGTATCTGGCTCCATATGTTGCCCTCAAGAAGGTTCATTTACCCTGCTAGATCACAGGGTCTTCAGGTCACGATGGTGCAGATCCAGTTATGGCCCCAGGAAGCCTCTTTCCAGGCTGGCAGTGTTGTCTAACCCATCCAGGATGTTATGACATGTGCCTGCTTCCTCCGCTGCTGCACAGCCTTGTGGCCCAGTGTTCTGTCCGAAAGCACTTATGTGTGGCACAGTCAGTGCATGGTCGCTCTCGTGGTTGTTTGGGGCTGTGGGACTGATGCTGAATGGCTCTGCTGAACACCCAGGTCTCCAGAGCTTGTGACCCTGGTTCCGTCCTTAAGCACCTCCAGAAATGCTGTGACAGTGTGTTCTGTGAAGCTGGCCCTCATGTCATCACTAACAGGCACGGGGACACTAGATTTAGGTCAGCAAGAGCCTCTTCTGCCTGCTATGGGTGTTGTCCATCACAGAACATCTTCTCTTCCTGCATGTTGTTACCTACCCTCCACTACCCACCAGAGTAGAGGCTGGGCTATGTTGGCCATTACTCTGACACTGCAAGGAGCTGGGAAGTGGGACCGGAGGATTTGGCCCTTCTCCCACCCCTCTGAACCTCTCTCAGTAGGCCCATCAGGGCTTCCAAGCAGCCGTCAATAAAAAGCACATTTGTATTAAAACTATAATGAGGAATAAAAAAACTTCAAATTTTTTTCAATAACCCAGGATATAAAAAAGAGATTTTTATCAATTATGAAAAGGATTTTGGCCATAAAAAGGTAATTTAAAGAGTCTGAGATGGATGGCGAATAGCATTACTGTCACCCAGAACAAATGGGCCCGGATTACTCAACCAAAAGGCAGGAGCGGCTGCCTGTGCGGGTCCTG
>NW_010139799.1:465-3900 GCF_000699245.1 Pterocles gutturalis | reverse complement strand
ACCCTATCCCAGCTGGACCCAGGACATACCTGATGCTTGGCATTTTTTTCCTCAGCCGCTTGTTTGTTGGTTTTTTTATTATTACAAGTTGCAGCCTCGCAAAGCTCTGCATTCAATAGCAACACAAGCATTAGATGTTTTTCCTTTCGTAAATAACTGATAAAACAGCTACTATTGAAGACAGTGAGGGCAAAGATGGCTTTGGTAAGGCTACCCAGGGTTTTATCCAGTAAACTCCATTTTTTGGTCACTTTGAGCTTGCCATATTTAAAATTAAACTCTCCACATTTATTCCTCAGGTGTCATGGAGTAACAGATAGGTGCAAGCACACATACATTGAGCAGCGTGGAACTTATATTTCAGTGTAAATGACAAAAAATGGGTTCATGTAAGCATAGCTAATGTAAATGTACTGCCCTGCAGATGTTCTCTTGCAAAGTTCAATAACTTCTGTGCTTTTGAGCAAGGACTTGCTCCTGGAGTCACAGAAGTGTCTGTTTGGCTCCCAGTAAAAACCCATCCAATCTGCTAGATGCTAACCCCTGAAAAAGGAGGACACCAGCTTAGTCAAGTTTCTGGTGGTGCTGATTTTTTTTTTTTTTTAATACTCCTCTATGCTGTGCTTGCCCCATCTCTTACTTCTGACAGTAAAGCTGCACCACACTGTACTCTTAACTCAGGTATTTCATCTCAGCTAAAATAACCACCACAAATACCATCTCACTATTAGCTTGGTTTCCATCTCCAGTCCATGCAGCCAATTCCAAGCTTGGCAAGGCAGCATTTTTTTTTTTTTTTTAAATAAATATATCAGGGAAAAAAGTGCTTGGGTCCACCTGTTACCAATTTCAAAACTACTCCCCCCCCACCCCGATCCATGCTTTGATCCAAACTAGCAATAGTGGGGCACTGGTTCACCTTACACCCAACGTGCTCCAGCTGTGGGCTGCTGCTGGATCTGCCTTCATCTGCCCCCCTCGCCATCACCTCCCACCCTGGTCTTCTCTGCCCTTCTGCAGAAGAGCTAACCACCATCCTGGTCTGGCTCCTGGACTGAAGTACGGCATTTGCTTACGGACCTGTCCCTCGGCAAGCCTGCAGCAAATGTGAGATGGAGTTAGATGGCCGGGAGGCTACAGTCTCCAAGGGATGGGAAATGTCACTGCCATACAGGTACCCTTGTTCATCTTTTCTAATGGCTGAATTTTCTGGGGAAAGACTAACCCACAGTGGCTGGCATCCGACTCATTTCCAGTGGTGCTGGCCTTTGGCCATTAGCTTGATGCAAGTCGTCTTTCCCTTCAATTTATAATTACGATATCATTTTTTTTCCCCATTTGAAATTAATATCTTTGTTCTAATTAGTTCTTCCATCCCTCTGCTGTAGTACCCCAGTTAAATATCGTCTCAAGTAGTTTCTAGTACACACAGCAATGGTTCTCTCTCTATTGGTAAGTTCTCCGTTGACCTTCTCAAGTCAGTAGCTTATGGCCAAGCAGACATGAAGTCACAGTGAAGACACTTTGGTCTTCAAAGATGAGATGCTCCCTAGCTCTGCTAGGTGTTTGGGAGAGAACTGACACAAAACAAGGAACAATCAGTCTGCATCTAAACCAAAAATTAAGTTTGAAGCCAAGAGTTTACACTGTTTGGAGATCTTTAGAACAGGCACTCAACCAACAGCCTGGCTCTTATTATAGCAAACAAAAAAAAAAACAAACCCAAACCACCCACAATTTTTTTCTGACAGCTGATTATTGACTTATGAATATAATTTCCCAAATATATCTCCCCACTGTCTCAATCATCACTGTTCACACAACAGAAAGAAATCCTCCTTGCTTGAGTCTTGAACTCGAATCCTAGATTTCCCAAAGCATAACAGCTCATCGCGGTTCTTTTTAAGGCATTTCAGCTTAACTTGGCGCTTTTCAGTGTGGCAGCCAAACACACACAAAAAGAGCCAAAAATTGTCAAGAATCTCAGTTGCTTATACCACCAAGGTAAAACATTTCAGTCTCTATCACCTGTCCTGCTGCAGAAACGTCAAGAGGCAAGATGTCCTCAAGGAGGTTGGGTGTATCCAGAGTGGGTTTCTCATTTTTTCATAAACACTGAAAAGCACCTTCAAAACCAAGGGGTGTCTTCCACATTTCCTGGGGATGACATCTCCTCCAAAAACATTTTTCAAAGAACGAACAACAAATGAATGTATGGATAATCTAACATGAGAGGTGTCAGTGAAAATGAGAAAAAGACAAAAGCAACAATGATTTCTTTGGGTCCTCTCTCCAAAAACTCCAGACTACACCAGCAATACTTGGGCAAACTCTCCAGAAGGTAGCTGACTAGCAAGATGAAAAGGATAT
This sequence comes from Pterocles gutturalis, assembly GCF_000699245.1. Taxonomy (NCBI): domain Eukaryota; kingdom Metazoa; phylum Chordata; class Aves; order Pterocliformes; family Pteroclidae; genus Pterocles; species Pterocles gutturalis. The sequence continues at coordinate 1,530 of NW_010139799.1, read as the reverse complement.
CCTAGAAACCCAGTGCAACTGGAAATCTTAGCTGACCACGGGCCATATGGATCCCTAACATACAACATCACAGCACCCATGGAGCACGTCTACGTTCCATACGAGGTATGAATACCGAGAGCAACGTGTCAGGTCCATACACACATACAGATTAAATATTCAGAGAATTTTACAAAAGTGGTATCTATGCTATTTAGATATTACAAAAAAAATAGTATTGTGGCTTTTACACCTCTGCTTTTTAACAAATGCTCTAGTGCGCTGCAGAAGGAGACAGAAATCTCTCTCCTTTGCAGGCTTCTCTTTCACAGGCAATGCGGAGAATAATGATTATAATAATAATAATCGCAAACTGGGCTTCTGTTTACAAAGTGTTTGAGTTTTCATCAAAGACAGATTTGCACATAAGAAATGTGCAATTGAACCAGGGAGCATTTTATCTAATGCGCTCATTAACGTGGACAACCAGGGTCGAGGGATTTTTTTTGTTGTTTTGTTTTTATTTTTAATCATCCAGGCACTTCCCACGCCGCTAGGCAGGCACCAGTGTTCTACCGGATCACCTCTTGGATCGCAAGGTCTGCCAAGCTGCTACAAGGACAATAAAAGACATTGAACTACTACTAACCTTCCTCTTTGGAGTATTTCATCTGAGCTTCTGAGGCCTCCAGACGGTGAAATCTGACCGGTCGCCACCCAAGCTGACATATCATTTGCCTCACTTAGTTATTCTTATTAGATGTATTTCCTGGAAGCTACCGGTAAGTGACAAATTTTATTTATTATTTTTTTTCAAATTTAATTTTAAAGCATGCGATCCAGCACGTCAGAATCCGTTCATTTCTACAGCCGTACGGGGAAAGGTTGGAGTTTACTGGCAGCAATGAATCAGGCTTTTTATTCACGTGTGCGTTTGAGAACGCAGTACTGTTGTAACTCATAATTTATACATTTCCCTCATTATCTTTATGAAATACCTGCTGTCCAAAACAGAGCTAATAGAACGCCAGCTTACCGGGAGATGTACTGTTCAGCATGCTTCAGCCACCAGAAAGACCAGGAGTG
>NW_010139799.1:0-444 GCF_000699245.1 Pterocles gutturalis | reverse complement strand
TCTTTTTTTTTTTTTTTATTTACCCTTTTTATTAATTCCTTCCCAGAGTCTTCCTCTGTTCATAGGACTTGCTGAAATACCTTAAGTCAAACCTTAAGTCCCCCAGCAGCTGTTGGGTGGGCAGAAGCCCAGCTGTCTAAACTTTATTGTCAGTAAATGTCATTCTTGCACACAAACTGCATGCCTGGAAAACCCAACGGCACATCTTGGGCTATCACATCCCATCAGGTTCCCCGACGAGATGTGAAAACCGAAATGGAAAACGTTAACACTCCGGCCGCGGCGAGGAGCGGGGCATGCCCGCTGACAAGCGTGCCGCAATGACAGAAATGGGCTTGGAGTTGCAATTAGTGGCACTGTCATTTTCGGGCGCTCCTGCCAATTAATTAAGCCTGTCAAATGGAAAAACAGCGGCATTCACATGATAATTTATATAGGGAGAGA
>NW_010139798.1:0-277 GCF_000699245.1 Pterocles gutturalis | reverse complement strand
GGCCACCTCCCCCACCCCTCTTCCCTTGCCTATCCCTTCTGAAGAGCCGATACCCCTCAATGGTGGTATTCCAGTTATGGGAGTCATCCCACCGTGTTTCCCTGATAGCAACAAGGTCATAACTTTCCAAGTGTTTTTTGTTTTGGTTTTTTTTTTTTATTGCTGGCGCTTTTCCAGAGCTGTGAGAATTTGTGTGACCATCCAAAAACAGGGAATGCCACGTCCTCGGTGACACAGGACACCTTCAGGTCCCCCTGTCCCCTCCTGTGGCTCTAGG
>NW_010139797.1:0-206 GCF_000699245.1 Pterocles gutturalis | reverse complement strand
TATAAAACAAACAGGGAGGCAGTCACCCCGCGGCGAGGTTTCGTGCTGGCGTCCCCGTACTGTCCCCATCCGCGCTGACGTCCCAGTGCTGTCCCCATCCACGCCAGCCCCAGGGCACAGGGAGATGGTGGCTTCTGCCCTGGGGACGCGTTCAGTCGTTGGGGGGATGCGCCACACCTGGGGGGGGACAGGAGAAACCCCAGGTG
>NW_010139796.1:0-9640 GCF_000699245.1 Pterocles gutturalis | reverse complement strand
CCATTTAACCCTTTTATTGTCTCCCCTATGACTGGGTCAGGGTGGGAATTGTGTGAGCGGGTGTGTGTGGCTTGGACCCGAGCCAAGGGCTAACCCACCACATGCCCATAGTTCCATGCTAGAAAAATAGCTCCATTTCACAGGTAAAAAATATATTTAAAATTCTAAAAAGATAGAGCAGCCTTTACCATTACAGCACATAGCTAAAAGAAGCAAATCAACACATATATATGACTCCTGTCACCTGAAATACCTAACGCAGCACTCCTGTCTCCTAACTTAAGCACTCTTCTACTGTTCTCTGCTGCACCACTCTGCTAACATTAACTTCCATGTGATTTCTGTGTCTACAGAAACACATGTGCTCGTGTTACTATGGTTACTCCTGTTAAACAAACCTGCACACCATGAAGTCACAGTTCTGCAAAGGGTGTTGCAATGTCTGTTATCATCAAGTAATATTTAGGAAGAAATAGCTGTTTAAAATGATAGGACAAGTGATACTATAGTTAAGAAATAAGAACTCCTTCAAAAAAAGTGTCAATGATTCCACAAAAAGCAGAAGACACAGACGATTCTGTTGTCCATCATATACTTACACATGTGCATATACACATGTACATATATACATGTGTGTATATATGTATTGCTAAATATTCCTATTTTTTATGCCCAGTTCTCTAACATGCTGTACAGATGAATAAAAGGATAAAAAAATCAGCATTTTTCATAGATTAATAGCATTTTTTGAATAACAAAAAAAGGCAAGGAGATCAAGTAAAGATTAAGTTATCCATTGTCTGGGGCTGGATTTATGTACACCACACGAATCTATACCTGCTAGACAATGCTTTAGTCTCTCAAGAAGGTACTTTCCCCATTTCTGTATGTGCATTAATCTCACTTGCAGCATATTTGAAATTCCAGCCTTTATCTTTAATGGTTGATTTTTGAAAAACAGAACAATTATTTCAATAGCAATTTACCCATGCTGCAAGTGACGAGTTCTACCTGTCCTTTCTAAACAAATACATAATGCATTTAATCAAGTAACCCTAGACCATGCTGCTAATCAGTGCTGGAATACAATTTATCATTACCCATTTCCAGTTTCATTTGCAATAATAACTAATTATCTTCTGGAATTACAAATATATAAAGAAGAAACTGTCATTATCTGTCAAAAGTAATGCTTGACATAACGCTTACTCATCTTTGGATATGCAAGATTCTGAAAAAAATTTCTAAAATCAGACTTACATGTAACATGACCTTTTCTAGAGTGAATAATTAATGTTCAAATCAGGCAGAGAGATGTATTTTTTTAAGAACTTTAAGACAATCAATAAGAATTTTTGCAGTGCTCCTCAAGCATGTGCTAGAAAATAAATGGCTTCATAAAATGCACATGGAATACAAAGATTTGAAAAAAAACTGACATATTTTGATTGAATAATTAGCAAGAGGATATTACCTACAAGACAATGGAGAATTTGTCTGCCAGCACTAGCACTGCAGACATAAAATGAAGGCTACAAAATACATTACAGAATGTTAAGGTTTAGCATATTTTGAAAGTTTTTGGTCAAATCCTGTAAATAGTTGACTTGCTTTAGTGGAATCAAGATTCCACATGAGGAAAAAAAATCATTAATCACTTTGAACTCCTTAGTCATACTGATCTTCACAGATAATCAGATTACTTGCTAATAATATTAGCTAAACTTACCTGTACTGTTATGCAGTAGGCAGTACCTCATGCTTACAGAAAGCTAAAGTTACATTTAAAAAGGTTCACTCAAGTATTCCTCACAATATGAGGCATGAAAAGTCATTAGAACAATTTAATCTGTTCACCATTTAGCAGGACTGGAGCTTTATTTCTTAAATAGTAAGCGAATACTTTAAGTAACCAAAACACAACCTAATTTTCAAGACAGTCACAGAAACTATTAAACTGAGTATGAGGTAGAACAGCAGGAAATTCAGAAGATAAAACTGCCAGATGACTTTTGAAGTGGATAACATACCATGTTACAAGAAACAGACAAACAAAAACAATGAAAACACACTCTTATCAATCACCAGAAATTCCTGTCCAGATTCAAAACACTGCAAGTCAACCCAACCCTGAAACTGAAGAGGTTTAATACCACAAGAAGAAACAACAATTTTGTATTTTCTGATAAAGTACATCACCTCCCTCTTCCACATTCAACCTTCATTGTTTCAGAGTTAGGGGAGAACCATAGAAGCTAATTCCTTATATTGGCACTGCAGAAAGGGGAGAAGAAAGAAGAAACTGTCTGGATCACCAAATAATATGGTGCAAGCCAGCAAGATCAACAGCGGTCAAGACAAGACTCTTGTCAGTCACCCTTAGGCTCCTAGTTTGTTAGTATCACAGAGGACACCCTTCAAAACTTACTTTTGTAAGTTCCTAACTTCATGGTCACCCCTACCTTGTCATACCTCTCTTCCACAGATTCATCACCTTCTAGCTTAAGGTAACTTAAGTTCTGATAATGATATTCTTTTTCATTCAGATTAGTCCACCGAGTTATGTCTTTATACAGTAAGAAATTAATTACTGTTCATTAAAAAAAGCATCTGCCTAAAGATAATGAAGCCCGCATCTAGTTAAGGATTCAAGAGAAAAGGAAAACACAAGTACCTTATAAATTCCTTAGGACGGAGAAAATGTGTAATTCACATCTAAATAACAAGTATTTACTTTTTTCTTTCTCACAAAACAAAAAGTAATCTTCAAATGAGCTACATTTCACTGAAATTTACTTTGCAGACTTCTCAAGTATAATATTTACTGTCACGTATGTTCCTGATTATACTGGCATCAGTAACAACAACAATCAAGTCTCACAAAAATAATGCCTCAAAAGGAACATTAAACAATCAGTGTAAATAATTAATTAAAATAAGTATATTACTCTGTAGTTAACCTGTGATTTCACTAGACATAGTGAAAACACCAATCTATATTCACACAGCCTTTGAAATGCAGTCCTGGACATTTTATTGTAGAAGCATGTGTTTCCATCACTTGGATTAAACAAAATCCTTCAGCAAATTTTGCATCTAGTTTGTGAATCAGCTGGAATAAGATCGGCACTGAAGCAAGGCTCATCATCGGCTTACCCAGTATTTCATGCATGGTGACCAGCATGTTGCTCTTCTTTAAACCGAGCCCGTTCTCAAGAAGTTGGTGTTTACTCACAGCAGTAAAAAAACCAAAATCCCTTGTCAGAGTCCAGACAAATAAACTGAAGGCCACATAAGCTTTCTAGTTACTACATGGGGCAGTAGGGGGCACAGGACAAGTTATTTCCATAACATAGCTTTCTGTAGCTATGCCTAAATACAGATTTCCATTAGCATATTATTTCTCTTTCCATGCCTTCAGGTCAATATAACTAATTGTAATAACACAAGGTTCTACCAAGAGATCTCGTACTGCAGCTGCAGCTCCACCCTTTCACATAATTCACACAGCAAAGAGAGGGAAAGCAAACAAAATATTGCCCAGAGTAATCATAAATACATAAGAAATGTCACATTATGAGTTTTCTTCTTTACTAAGAATAGACTGAAAAGTATACAGAACAAGTAGGGAGGTACTTGGGACTTTCCCCCCCCCGACTTTGTGGCAAGTGGAAAAACCCTGCTATGGTTTACCTCTGTAAATTAGCAATCACCTTTAATACAAAAATGTAAGACAATTTTGTTGGAAGGACACTTCAAGATTTTTATCTAAAAATGCAATTGTATACATGCCTGGAAGCAGATTCACCAGTTCATTTTCAGTAATTTTCTTTCAAGCTTCTTATTCATGTAAACAATTACAGAAAGCTAGAATTATTTTCTGAATGCATCAGTACGATGCAAGACTAGTGTATACTTATCTTTACTTTGTCTAATGGAAAGAGCTTTTAGGCTGTGTAAAATGCTACTGATAGAATTGTCAATCATTCAAACAAGTAAATAGCTTTTTTTCCTCCAAATTATGCTTTCAAAGGATTTTCACAGCTACTTAACTTCAGTCCCTCACACCCTATGAGCTGTTACTTCTGTTAAAGGTTTTTTCACTCACATCCAGAAATCTTTATTGCCAGCTACTGGGAATGTTCTGAGATCCATGGGTCTGTGTATTTCTCCAGACTCTCTGAACTTGGATTTCAGACACTGAAATCATGCAAGTACAGCCTTCCACCAATACCTGAATACTCTTCAATACATCAGTCCCAGCCAGGTCAACTTCCATCCAAAGAACACCTAGAAGCCCACAGACTGTTAGCTGTAATTCAGGAAGCTCCTTTCTCCATTAACACGAGAACCTGCCCCCACAGCCAGTCCTTAGAGAGAGACTTTCTCCCACTTGAGTTTGTTATACTCTACCTCTAACAGAATGAGCTACTTGAACAGTACCATCAGGTGCTATTTAGAGCCAAATCCCCCAAGACAAGGGGTAAGCAAAAACTGAGAAGGCTGGGCAGGGAACTGACAAAAATGAACTGGGATTTTGGTGCAAACTAACACATTATTTTCTAAATGGAAAGGCTAATAAGTGGTAGGTAGTTACAGAAGATTTCCTAATGTGGCAATTTGTTAGGCTGCAAGTAACCTGCTAATTTGGGACTATATTCTCTTCTTGGTGTCACTGTGTCAGCTGAAGAGTTTAAGTCATTCTGACTCCAGCTGCTTATTGTTGTCCTTCTTGAAACAAGGTGTCACACCTTCCAAACCTGCTGCCTATTTGCTTGTATGACAATATACCCTGGCCTGTTTAAGTAAGAAAGGAAAGCTGTGTCAGAAGAACTATAGTCTTACTGTTTAAAGTAACCCAACTTATTTTTACTCTAATGGGTAATTAGAGTGGGCTTATGTCACAGACCTTCAGGAAAACAGAAGCGCTGGTAACCTCTGTCGGTATAGATGGAACTAGAACAAGACATCCGTCGAGAATTAATGTTCAGTTTCAGAAGGCTACATAGTTTTGCTTTTTCTTTTCCTTAAAGGTGCACATAAAGAGTCTTGTTACTCCAGTATTAATGTATCATACTGCCAGTTTTAAAATAGGAACAGAAACATCCCTTTGCTTCAGAACAATGTTGTGACAATCAGCTGGTTGATATTCACAAACCTTGTGTACATCCATGCTAAGCACCACAAAAGGCTGTAAAATTAACAGTTCTGTGTTCATTCTGTGCTAAAGACAGCAGAAAAATCACTGACCACTCTTCAAAGCATGAAAAAAACATAAAAATAGCTTTGCATGAAATGTATCCAGTCTTTTAATATATTTTGATATATTAAAATACATACACAACCATAATAGCTGCTAATTTTAAAAAATTTAATAAGTGGCTGTGATTTCTTACTCTTAGGAGCAATTTTCTCTTAATTTTAGCAAAGCTGCTTCAGTCAAGTCCTTTGTGATTAGATGGCACCTTGAACTAAACCACAATAGTCTGGACTAAACAATCTGGACTAAATCGCAACAGTGCATGGTGACAAATGGTATATACACTGAGGAAAAATGTTTGGGTTAGTATTTTCTGAATATTCTAAGGTTACAGAGCATTCTAAAAGCACAATGTAACAGATGGATGGAGAGAGAGTGTCCTGATAAATTACATACATCTCTGTTCCTATTTGAATTGTAAATACCACATTGATTCAAGCTACCCTGTGAATAAGTTGCAGTACATGCTTACATAATCTTCTGCTAATGTGAAGTGTTGAAAAAAATGCTTGCTGTTAGCTAGAAACATGACAGAGTGATTTCAATGCAAGTAAAAAGCAGTTAATACTGGATACTGTCTTTGTAAACAGATTTTGATGGATTTAGCTCCATCGTTTATAAACCAAGAGACTAAACACAAAGTGCAATTAGGATATTGGATGTCTTCAGTACCAAATCCCTTGCGAATTGCTACATGAAATATGGAGGCTATCACTCAGAATTAATAAAAACTGCATTTTAGGGTTTCATAAAAACAGCAGTTTCTTCCCCACTATCGTCTATTAATACAAATTTTGGAAACATTCCATCTCCCTGTTCCTTGAAATGAAGGTATCCAGCACAGCGAATATAAGGCTGGGCAGCTGAAACTAAAGTCTGCTTTTAACCCTGATCCAGACTTTCACTCTCACTGTGGTGAGTCCAGCTGCATCCAGACTGAAACTGGGAATGCTTCTCATCTTACGGATTTGAGTGCGCAGCTTGACTACAAAATAGGAGGAGACTGGGAGGGCACTGTCACCTGGAACTGCAGGAAACCCAGTCACACAGGATGGAAACGATGTCATGCAGTGCAGGTGCAGCTTTAAACAATCTGTCTTGGACAAAAATCTTGATAAATTCTAAAGCCTCTTTATTTACTGAGGAAAAAAAATGCAATCAACAGGTTAAGGACTAAAATGAAATAATCGCTATAGCCATGAACCATAACCTGCTGTGACATGATGCAAGGTCTGTTGTCCAGTGCCAACTGACACACAGCTAGCCAGGTAGAAATACGGCTAAAAAAGTTATTAACTGCATGACCTACATTTTATGTGCCCACTGACATGTGGCAGGATGTTATATGCAATATACAGGCTTTCACAAATCAATGTGAATTCTTGTATTCTGACCTTCTCAAAAATCTTGTGTTCCCATGCTGCCTGCATAAGTAGAATATCTCAAAACACGTGTACTCAAACCTTTCCTCTGCGTTACTGCACTCACGGGGTCGAGAGGTCTTTAAAGAAAAGGTCATAAATTGCCTTTTATTATGTAACCACAAGATTTTAAATCCCTCTACTGTACACCTTCCATAGTATTTAAAAAAATACAGATAATGCTGAGGTAGAACTGACTTTATGAACTGAGAGATTTCTAAAGACGTTTGTAACTAAGCATCCTACAGGACTGTGATATTTTCTTTTGTACCTCAAGAGACAGAAGAGATTTCACTTTAAATTACTCAGTAATGGAAATAGTTTTATTATCTTTGTAAAGCCATTTCTCTCAATGCAGAAAACTGTGAGATGGGCTCCCTCTAGAGTCTTATCTTTGATAGAAACTTTGAATTATCGTAGGTTATTTACATGTGCCAACATCCTACTTAGTCCCCTTCCAAAAAAAAGTTCTGAGATATCACTAGTGAAAAAAACCTTCCCATTCACAGTTAAATAGGTTTATGTATTTGTACAAATCAATTAAATTCTTAACACAGTAAAGTAAATTCTGCTCTTCCATATATCTACCAGAAGATTCAAATAAATTTTGAGGTATTTCAAAAACATGAAGTTAAGCTTAGAAGTGGAATCCTCTATCTCTATTTTTAAAAAAACTTTCAATAAATGCATTATGTATATGTAAAACATCCCCTTCCCCTTGAACACCTCTTAAAGTTGTTTCAGTAATTCAAGTAGAACTCACAGCAACCTGGAGTTTGATCTTGTCTGATTTAGACTAGTTGATGCTTTCCCACTGATACAAGCACAAGAGCATGCAAGCAGATTATTAGCTCCACAGTAACTACAGAAGGGCATAAAAAGTGTGTGGGTGGACAACTTCTGCCATCAACTAGTGAAAATTGTATTATAACCCATACTCATGGAAGACATATTCTTGTCTTCCACCCAGAAGACTGAGTGTGGAGGGAAGATGGTGAGCAACAGAGTGAGACTGGGTTGTGTCCTCTTTCCCCACCAAATACATCAGGGAACCAGAGCTGAAGCAGCATAGATGGGGGAATAGGCAGAACCAGGAAAAAGACTGGCATCGTTACTTTTTTCTTCCATAAGCAAAGGGAAATCATGTTGTGAATCTCGGGATATAGTCCACAACACAATTCCATGAGCAGCTCCATACAAATATACCTTTCTCCACCTAATCCAAGCATCAGTGAAGAATCCTAGGGACAAGAAATACAACAATTTTACAACAGTAAGCTGTTTCATTTCATTTTCTATAAACTGGTAAAACAGAAGAAACAAACAACTAAAAAACCCCTTTTGAATGTATAAAATCCCAGTGTAAATCTAGCACCTTCCCAGCCTTGTGTTTTTATGTTCTTCTGTTTCCCATTCAGCGGGAAAAAAAATATAAGACTTTGCCTTCAAAACAATATATTATATTGCAGATGTGACAACCTCTTCTAGAACAAAGGGATTATTAGTTCTTCATAAATTTGACAATTATATGTAATTAACACATCTGCACATATTTAAATTACAACCAGAGTAAACATGTGGATTAAAATCTGTAATTGACAGAGATGCAATAAATCATAAATGCTTCCCTCACTTCCTAGTGCTAGGATTCATGCTCTTGCTTTGCTCTACAGTCCTAGATCTAAATCTCATACTGTACTTTAAAAAAAGAAACACCAAACAACAAACCAACTAGCACATCACTAGATTAAGATGGCTATTAAGTCTTCTTCAGAATAGTTAAGAATAGTTTCAGATTTTTCTTCCCCACTACAGATTAACAGTTAACTTAAATTTTCCCTTTGCAATATGCTAGGTGCGTTGCTAGAACTGGTATCATAGTCATCCTCTGCGGAGTTTGGGAAGGAAAGGTGTAACAAATAAAGAGCCTGATGCCTCGACTATCTCAGTCTTTCTCAAACTCTTAGTCTGAGAACAGAAAACTGTACAACCTTGTAAAAAACAGTGGCACTGCTTAAAAAATGAGTACATTGAATGGCATCGTGCAGTCCCTTAGGCTTTTGATACATACATGCCAGAGTTCAGTCACTTAAACAGACTATAGGCTTAGACAGCAACAATATTCTAGAGAAGTTTCTCATTTTTTTAAAATCACCTTATATTAGTGAGTAAGCACTGAGACAAATAGAAATAAATGCATTGTCATATTTTCCTTTACGTTTCAGTGCAAAATTACACATGTAACTACATCACACAAATTTTCATTACTAATGCAGTTAAGACTTCCTTCTAGTTTTACCTATTAATAAAACAAGCTAGCATCTGTTATTAATCTGTTGGAAAGGATTATCAAATCTTACTTAAGTTTTCATACACAAAATTAATTCAGGATCTTCTACGAAGTTCACTCTGCATGGAACTCAGCTTCCTTCCTTATTTCACAAGTCCTACAGCTCCCCACAAGCTGGATAAAAGATGAAGGAGGGGGTGTTGCTCTCTTTAGCATGCTTGGAAGATAATTTTTTTTTAAATAATCAAAGGAATGAATCATTATCAACATAAGTTTGCTCAGGGAGAACCCTTTTTGGTAGCTCCATATTTTATTTAAAAGGGTTTCAGTCTATGTTCATCCCAAAACCTGAATATGCTGCACCCCACAATACACCATCAGAAAGCATAGTAACATTTAGTATGTGATTAAAATAATTTTGTGACAACATCCTACAAAGAATATATTCAAACTTGTATAAATGAAGTAGTTACTCTAAACCACCTGTCTGTTGATTTCCTTGGGAAATCAGCAGCCACAGCAGCCAACCCACCACCCCGCATCCCGCAGGGTCACTGTGCAGCTCCAGGCTCTCGGTGCAGCTCGCGGCTCTCGGTGCAGCTTGCCCTGCAGGCTCGCTGGCCAGGGGCTGGGGCTGAGCCTGAGACAGGGGGATTTAAAGTTAAAAGG